>NW_025798762.1:900176-1179026 GCF_021613505.1 Equus quagga
TCCTCACTGGAAACTTAAAAAAGAAAACATTACTATTGTTAGCATACATTAAGGGAAATATGAAAAATTAATTATATCGGTAATTATTTACATATGAATTTCACCTTTGGACCACCTCACTAAAGAAAAAGAAAAACTTAGCTAAGAGAGAAATTGGGTTTTCTTCAGATATTTATTTTCTACCTTGTGGAATCTTAATTTTAGCCATAAAGTTGAGAAAATAACGCTGAATAATTCAAATCTCTAAGTCAAGTGCTGGTATCTGTCTCACTTAGATGGTTAGGGGCTCTAAAAAGCTGGAAATTCTGGGGCGGAAAATGATTTCCAAGTTTATTCTTATATGATAACATGTCTGCAGTATTCTCAAGACCTCATATAATTATTAAAAATCTATTTTTGGTCAAAACATTTAATGTTGTGCTATGCATTACTTTTAGGAGGCTAAGGAGTTGTGTTGCAATGACAGCTTGACTGAAATAGAAGTGTGCAACTCCAGAAAGGTTAGGGATGGATTGCAATGTCAGTAGTACTTCAACCCCTACGTTACAGTTTGCCATAAGGATGGAGGGCCAGACCAGCTAGGCATAGGACTGTACTCTTTCTTCATTCAATAGAGTATTTATTGCAAATCATATGCCTACTAGGGATGGCCAATTCTCAGAGTGGCAGCCAGAGCAACACACTCTTTTTTCTCAGAACTTGATCATCTATTATACTTCTGCCTGCGGAATTGGGCAAGACTCTGTGGAGATGGGAGGCTTTATGCTAAGCTTTGACTCCTAGAGTGGATTTGGCCATGTTGAGATGAAGGGAGGGAGGAAAGAGTATTCCAAGTGGAAGAAGGGAGTGTGAGTGAAATCCCTGGAAGGCCCTGGACACGTCTGAGAATAGAGAATAGATTTGATAAAACAAAAAAAACAAAAAAACAAGCCAAATACCAATAGGACAGAATCATGGATCTTCTCTTGTTTGTTTTGTTTCTCTTTATGAATTCTCTAAGTTCAATTAAGAAATGCTTGGAGAAAGTCTATTTATGAGCTTTCAATTGCAGGCACACCTTGAAAGAATACCAATTTTAAGGAAGGGAAATGACTTCCTAGCACAGATGGGTAGGACAGGTAGTATGTATTCTCCTATTTGAATGATGGGCAAGTGATGTATCTGAACTGATAACGTAGCAACTACTTATTGGTAACTGGAATTACTGATCCAGTTCAGTGCTATTATAGTATTATTAGATTGAATTTTAGGATATTGCCAATAATCAAGAGGTTTGGACATACAAAAATGGCTATTACATATGGTTCAACCTAACATACACAGATAAACATTCTTAGAAAGGGAGTAAAACTATCTTTGTAAAGATATGTTTACAGTATTATACCAAAAAGGAATTTAAGAACACTGGAATGCAAACAAAACAAGATGTTTAATACCACTGTTCTTATAAACTGTGACTAATAATGACACAGACATCAACTGTACACCCTGAAAAGATGGATCACTAAGGTTCAGTCAATAACTGTACATTTGGTATGATTATAAAGAAATCACGTGTAAGATCTTTAAAAACTCTTTGGACCTCATACCTCATGCTCAGCCAAAATCCCTTGCTTTAAAGTAGTCCTATTTTCTCCCATCTGCAGATAATGAAAACTGAACAGTAGACCCTTTCAGATTCAAACGGTGTGAATGTATAACTTTTGTTTTAGTATCCTGATTCATTAAGTAATTAACTATCCCACCTCCAAGGCTATTTTTAGAAAAATAGTAACTGCAACTTCTGGGACAAGAGATCTTTTAAATATACCTGACTTCTTTTTCTAAATTATGTCAAGTTCTAAAAGAGGTTATCTCTTGCTTACCTCTAGTTTCTAAATTCTTGAAATATGTGATCACAGATGTGGTAACATGTCTTGCTACCAAATGAATTTCATTTGGACCCAGTTCATGATCAGCAAAAGCAATGACTTCAACTTCCTTCAGGGTCCTTATCTCTGGGCACATCTTATTTTCCCATCTTTCCAATAAAGAGAAATCTTCCCTGCTGGCTTCAGGTTTTTTGTTTTCTTCTTCAGGTATAGAGCTGATTCTTTTATCCCACATTCTAAGCAAAGTTTTCTCCTCATTCTTTTGTCCTCCAGAAATTACAGACAAAGGGTTTTTCTTTGACATGAAAAACGGTTTCATGGTTTCCCTGCTTTCATTATTGTGTGGTTGACTTGGAAAGCCATAGCTTGACAGCACAGTATTGACGATGCTTTCTGCAGCTAAACATATTCTGAGTGGAGAAACAGTTGTCTGAATTTGGTTTGGCGGAACAACTGGTTTTAGGGTGTCATAATGAAACACTCTTGGATTTTCACCTTTTCCCAGTTCTATGAATGACATGACTTGCTTTAATGCTGCCTCTGTGGATTCATTCGCTTTCTTAAACAGTTTTTGTAAGACACTGCCTTCAGGGAGAGAGCTATTTCCTTTCATGGTTTGATCAAAATGGCCAAAGTTAGACTCCTTTCTGCTGAAGTCTTGTACTTTGTTGCTAGAGCATGATGACGTATTTTCTGAATCAGGCTTTTCCATTGGCTCTGAACTTTTAACTGTATCTTCTACACAGGCTCTGGCATATGAGGGTACATTTGATGAAGCCCTATACTTTTTTTTCATATCTTCTGAATAAAACACCAAACTGGGTACACTGATTTGTGGAGGATTATTCCCCAAACTAGCTTCCTTTAACTTTGATGTGGGCATTTTCATACCAGTTGCTAATTCAACGTGATTAACAATGTAGGTATTTTCCACTCCTTGGAACAAACTTTTCTTTGGAAGGTTTTTGATCAGAGACTCATTGAAATGAGTACACTGGTCCATCAGTGTGCCAATGATCTCACTTGCTACAATGTTCTCTTTCAATATGCCAATTGGACATGGTTCCACTTGGCTTATTTCTTTGTCTAGCTTGTTCTTAATTATACCAAGCATGTCACTGATGATACTAACAGCATATGTAAGTAATTCTGAATGGAATGAATGAACCTGTAGAAGGGTATTCTGTACATTTTCCTTGGAAATAGTACTTGACTTGGATTCATCAGAAAACTTGTTCAGTGGTTGTAATTTTGGCAACATTTGTTTACTTAATTGTCTCTGTTGGACAGAAAAAAGGTTTTCTATAGGTGTTTTCACTATTTCAGAAAACTCATATTTAGAGATATGTTTAAACTGCAAGTCTACAAATGACTCTAACATGTTTAAAACTCTTTCAACAATTTTTTGAACAACTTGGTTGCTAGAGCCCAAAGAAATTTGGTCTTTTTTCTTCATACTATAGATTGGCACACTGCCATGGATGTCCTCGGTTGGGAAATCATATTTATTTTTAGTAGTAATGTGTTCCTTCCTACTTGCTAGAGTTTCTTGACTGTCTGGGGTGGGTATCTGGGACAAAAAGCACAGCTGCAATTTTTCAAATAGCATTTCAACAATTTCCCTTCCAAACATATTAATTTGTGCTTTGGTGTCTTCAGCTCTAGCAGAAGCCCCTTTAAAATGATTATGGAGCCTGCTTTCACAATCCTCAAGATATGCCAAATTTAAAAGTGAAAGAGAATATTCTAATTCCTTTGCTTTTATTGAAATTTCAGTCAAAACATTTTCAGCTATGTTCAATAGCTTACATTTTTCATTTTCCATGTCACTTGATTCTGCCTGCCATTTGTCAAACATTTTCTTAAAAATACCTTCTTTAGGAAAAATCTGTTCTAGCTGTGAAGAAACATTTTCCAAGTAAAAACATGCTTGTGGTTTGGCAATCGACCCTTCACCTATATTTCCCTGTGAAAGCTTGAGATCATCCAGATGTGAACATTTGATCGGATAAACCATATTGTGGTTATTTGTAGCATATAATTCTTGTAAAACTCTATTAACTATTTTATTTGCTGCCATGATTTGATCAGATGGTAGAGCTGTAACATTTACCATTGCTCTAGTTTGCTTCACCGTTTCAAATTCTTTCACAACTGTTTCCAGGATATTACTTATTATATCCTTGGCATATATTTTTAGTTCTGAAGTGGGCAATTTCATTTCTAGTAGGTTTTTGGCATCTCCTTTTGATAGGATGTGTGACAGCCCAGTGGCAGACTTGGATCGACTGTCTTTTGGAGTCTTCTCGCCAGGACCTAACTTGGTCTTGCTTTTGGCCTTAGCACCACTAGGTCCTAGTTGCAGTTTTGTTCTAAATTTAGGCAAAGGAGTAACTTTTGATCTTGCTTTTAAACTTGTTTTAAAACCTGGCTGAGGGCCACCCTTAGGGCTCACTTTAGAACTGTGTGGACTTAGAGGTTGTAACTCATCAGAACAACTTTCAGGGGATAAAGTCTCTTCTAGATGAAGTGAGGCAAAATCTGTGATCTTACTGAGAACGATTTGGACTAAATCCTTTCCCACTTGCAATGGTGAATATTGCAAAAAAGTGTTGTCCAGTAGAGAGACATTTTGACTGCCTGCATAAGAATAAACCTGTGGTATTATATATCTAGTGGGATTACTTCCTTTTCCTGCTTGTTTAGCTTCTCTGACACATGATGGTTTCTTGGGTAAGGTATCACTGTTGTCAGATGCTTCTACTTTTTTATTACTTTCATATAATGATGTCACAACTACAGAGTACATTTTATCCAAAACACTTTCAACTATATCATTTGCTGTACTGTTAATATGTGATTGCGTCATATTTGATGTTTTACTTTTAGAATTAGCTATAAAGTGAGGGATTTCATTAAAAGAAGGCAAACGGCCTATGATTTCCATTATTCTTTGATACACTTCATTTAAAACTTGTTCCACTGCACTGACTAATGCAGTTTTTCCTTTTTGTTTTGATTTTCCATTTCTCATAAATATTTCTTCCAAAACAATTCTCTGGCTTTCCTTTTCTAATGCCATTTGGTTTTGTTCTAATGGGTACTTTGGAAACAGAGAGAGTTTGGTGTTTTTTTCTTGCTCTCTTTGTCCCAGCAATATTTCATTTGACACATTTAGTTGTGAAAATAAGTTAGGATTGTCTTTTGAGTAAAAACTAATTTCCTTGACAGATCTTTTGTTGTGTAAAATCTTTAAGATACTGTTGACAATTTCACTCACAGTGATGTTTTCTTGGAATGAAATATTGTTTGGATATGGATAAGTCTTTTGGATTTCTAGGTCTAAGTCATTTTTAATAAGCTTCAAAATGGCTCTGGCGATGATGTCAGCATATTCCTTAAGACTAGCTTGTGATAGATGAATTGTGGATCCAAGTTTTTCTCTGTAACTGGCAAAAGTGGAATCTGCAAGCTCTTGGCTGAGAATAGTTTCAGTTGATATTTTCAGGACATCCACATTTGATTCCACTTGGCTTGACTCATGAAAGATGCTGTCATCTTGTTTACAATTTTCCAGTTCCGAGCTAACAAATGACTTTTCTTTAGGCTGGAAAACAAGAGTAATTAATGAATCTATTCTTTCTGTGGCAAAAGATTCTAACCGATTGAAAATAGTTTCAGTAATGAAGTTAGCATTTTCCTCACATGTGTCAGGAGCAAATTTCTTGGTGTCTTGTCTCTCTACTACAGTTATCTGACTATCGTCAGCACAGACTAATTTCAGATTTCTTGAAGATGGGAAACACCCTGTTTTTCCTTCACTTTTTGACCCTGTAAGAGGAGGCTGTTGACAGTCTGCTTTTGGAAACATATCGCAAAATGTGAGGGGCAATCTTGCAGCAGTAGAATTCTTTGGATTTATGCCAAGCATGATGGCAGAACTGAGATTATGAAGAACAATATCCACTATATCATTGGATATCAAAATGACATCTGACTTAGGAACTGAAAGTTTTGGAATAATCTTATTTGCACCCTCAATGAACATTTCAGAATTTGCTTGGAAATGTTTACCAGTTAGGCTACCTTTCAGAGCGTGTGTGGCAAGTGAGAGATTATTCTGATACAACGTTTTTTCATAAATATCACATAAGATACCTTCAATAGTATCTTGCATTTTAAACTGAAGTACTTTTCGATATTCGGTCTTATTAAACAGCTTTTCAATAATACCTTCTTGCTGATCTGAATCAACTTCTTTGTGAGAATTGTTTTTGTCATATTTGCCTTTAGATGATACAATATCTAACACTGTGTTCACAATCTGACTTGCAATACTTTCAGAAACCACAATGTTATGAGTTACAAAAGGACTTTCCCTTTCTTTATCCAACTCATGTTTGATTCCTTGTAAAATTTTTCTGGCAACTTCTGTTGCATATATATTTAATTTATTCAAAGGGAGTTGACACAATGAGTTGGTCTTTTCCGAAGTAATATGATCCATTGAGCAACATAAAAATTGATCATCAGAATATGAATCTTTGGCTGATAATGCTTTGCTTAATGCACTCTCATCCTGCTGAATAGATAAAGCCACTGGAACTGTGAAGTTGATTTGGGGACAAAAGAGAGATTTTACTTTGGAAGTAGCGAAAGTTTCTAAATTTGTTAAGATTGCCTGCACAATATCTTCAACTACATTTACTTTGGCCTGTTTGTCAACATTGAATGTGGACTGAAGAGTACATGGTTTCTTGTCCAGCACAGTAACAGAGGGCCTTCCTCCATAGGTGTGTTCATGAAAAGAAATATTTGCTGAAAAAGTGACGGTTTTATACCTATTTTTACTTGCATTTCTCTCTGTCATAGCAGCTGAATAAAGTTTATGAAATACAGTTCTAACAACATCATCTGCCACTATGGTTACATCTGCTTCAGATACCAAAGGACCCATCATTTTATCTATAAATTGAACAGATGTTTGAGCAATTGGCTCATCAACATTGTGAGAGATGCCACTTAAATGAGAGTGGGAGAGAGAAAGCACATTTAATTGATTGACCAAAGCATTTTGAAAAATTTCATTCAAAATATTTCTTATAATAGGAACGATTGGAGATTTCTGTGTTTCTTTGAGTTTCACTTCAATTTTGTTTAAGGTTCTTTCTAGAAACCATTGTTTCAGAGAATCTGATTTAGCTTCTCTTAGCGATGTTCTCTCTCCAATGAATTCTCTCTCTGTATGTGCAGCATCTTCTAGAAATGAATCTGATTCAGCTCCTCCAGGGAGAAGATTTCCATACGTTGGCCTGTATCGATAAGTTTCAACGTCTCTCTCTTCAGATTCAGTTTCATTAAACATATCTGAGGATACTGCATCTAAAATTAAATTGACTATATTCTTAAGCATTTGTTTCTCAGGTGATGGGGTTTTTACACTCGTCCTCAAATCTAATGAGTTCATATTTAATTCTGTTTGAATAGCTTTCAAAATAGTACTTGATACCTTCTTTGCATTCATGTATAAAGCAGATTTCAATAGTTCTTCGTGTGTGTCTGTGAAAACACTGAGACTTTCACATTCCAAATCCATCGTATTGCTTTTTTTATTTCCATCATTAATAGAACCCAGAGTTTCTAAATTTCCATTGGCAAACCCTTCCAGTTTAGCAAAAACCATATTAAGAATATCTGCAGCCACAGCCTTCAGTTTATTTGGATGTGTTTCTTTTAAGCTTCCTGTTTTGGAAGACACAGGAGCAACAGTTTTTGCCTTGCTTTTAGTCACCTCTTTATTACCCCCCTGAATCATCCTGGAAACTATGCTGGAGATGATGTCAGTGCATTTGGTCATTTCCTCAATAATTGAAGCAAATGATAGGCTGTCAATATCAAGAGACTCTGAGACAGCTTTAAATCCAGAACTTGCAAAACTGGTATCCATGTCAACATCACATAATTTTGCGAGTATATATTCCAAAATTGTTTTGGAAGTGAGCTGAATATTAGACTGCAATTCAGTAGCCGTTTGCTGATTCTCATTCATCTTCTCTCTGTTGAGCTTACTGCAAGATGGCTGACAGTGAGGATGGGCTCCTATGAGCTTGCATAACATTTCAGACACTGTTTCCCCAATACTATCTAATACTTGCAATCTGGCATTCTCTTTGAGATCTTTTTCATTAAAGACACTGTGGAGAGCACACGGAGTAGCTAAATATTTGGCAAAAGATTTTTTATCCTGCCTACTTGGCAAAATGTTTTGTTTACCAACATTGTCAGTTCCATATGAAATTGTGGACCTTGACTTATCAGAAGAGAGTGAAATATTGCTTTGATCTGAATATTCACTTGATAAAATTTCACAAATACAAGTTAGTAATGGAGACGCCATAATGTCATCATTGAGATTTGGGACAAAAGAGTCTGAGTTATCAGTGTCAGCAAAAACTCCTTTACCTTTAAGGGATTTGGTATGGTCTATTTCCCCAAGATTGAGGTTTTTCTTATTGAGTTCCAGTTCATTCTGAATAGCATGCAAAACAATGTTTACCACTTTAGTTGTGTAAGTGCTAAGTTGAGATTGTAATGAAGATTGCTCTGCAGGTGAAGGTTTGAAGCACATTGGCAATTTTGAACAAATGAGTAACTTCAGCCTTTCAAAAATTGTGTTAATGATCTTATCAGTAATGTCATCTATAGGTTGAGGTTCGCTTTCTTCAGATTTTAACAGGGAAGGCTTTTGAGGATCTACATTGACTGAAGATAAGCATTTCATTTTATTTTCACTGTCAAACCATAGTTTTAATGGCTTTTTATTTGGTGCTTCTTTGACCATGTGGGGAGTGTCAGAACTATCTAGAGAAGTTTGATGAACTGATGGTGAAACGGAACTTCTGGTGATTTGGGGAATGCAGCTTGATGCCTTATGAAGTATATTTAACACAGCATCTGTTATTTCTTGAGCCACTGTAGTAATTTCTGACACAGAGAACATCTGGTCCATCCATTCTTGATGTGACAGTCCTTGAGGTTTTTCTGAAACAAGAACTGAAGCTTCCTTGCCAGTTTTACTGTCTAAGTGACCAGGGGGAACAGAAGATATGTCCTTGAGCATTTCTGTTAAAATACTTTTAACTACATTTTCTGAAGCCTTTTGTATTTGATGCTTTTGATCTTGGCTGAAAATCAAAATGTCTCTATTCAAACAGGGTTTTTCCTTTAAAATTTCTTTATTAGTAAAAGATAGTAGCTTAGTCTCTAATCCCCCATGACAAAATGCAACTTTGCTTCTTCCAGAAGCAGGCTTTGTAGGTGGTCTGCTATTTCTTTTGTATTCAAAACAAGTGTTTCCTTTTGTAAACCAATGCTCAGGAACCTGCTCTTGTGATTTTGCTTTTTCCTCTTTGAAAGATGAATCAAGTACATTTTCCACAATTTTGTCTATTTCTTCACTATCATCTTCAGAATAAAGGACCATGCCAGGAACATTGACAGGTGGAAATGGTCTTCCCGACCTAGGACCATTAGATAATCTAGTACCAGTGAGTCTGTACTTTTCTTCAATGTCAGAAGGATTTCTCAGTCTAGAGTGTTTACATTTTTGAACATCAGCTTTTACTGGCTTCTGATGTAGCTGAGTGAAGATTTCATCGAGTAGCTGAAGGAGTACTACTGTTTCTTCAGATGCAATAAGTCTCTCATTTTTAAGTTCACTTTGTACATATCCTAGTATAGTGCTGATCGCTTCCTCTATTTGGCCAACCAAAGAAGACTTGGAAAAAATATTTGATATTAAATTTTGTATTTCTTCCTTAACAATTAAATTAGCTGTATCAGGTTCAGAACTACACTTCTTTTTGTCGGCTTTTGGATCTATCATATGTTGCTGATGGGAAAGTTTAGTTGCATCTTCAAGATGGGGAAGTTCACTTTGCTTACAAGAAGCAAGAGTCACCAGCTTCTCCAAAATGCCATACACCATATCCTCTGCAATATCACACATGGGATCCAAAGGCAGTGAAGTCTCTAAAGGTTTTCCATTTGATGGAGTGAGATCTTTTCCAGTGGATGTTAAGTTTGGTTTGATGTCGACTGACAAATCCTCTTGCGAAAACATCTCAACACATTTTTTCTCAACAGCAGACTGTAGCTTCTCAAGCATATTTTCCACAATCTCTGAAGCTACTGAACAGATATCAACATTGGAGAGCAAGTCTCCTTTTTCAGGCTGACTTTGGTCAACAAAAACTTCAGCAGTAACAGAAGAAATAGAGGGAATGGCTTGTGTTAAATCAGACATTATTTCTTGAAAAATGCTTTCTAAAATCAATTCAGTTTCCCCTTTTAAGTGACACTTAAAGTTAACAAAAACATTCTTTAAATTCTTCACTTCATTCATCGCTTTTGCTTTTTGACTAGATAACAGTGGACTCTCTAAGCCAACTGTTTCAGTGGTAGCATCCTTAGATTTTTTTGTGCCTGTTTCAAATGATGCTAAAAGGTGACTGTCAGATTTACAGCTTCTGAGCTTAGGGTATCCATATGTCAAGCTGGTTTTATTATATTTGAGTTTAGATGTTATACTCTGTTCTTCCATGTGATATGTTTTTCCCACAACTGTTCTTTCCACATGGGCAGGGGGTGGTTTCAAAGGTGTCGTTGGTCGTCTTACTGATATGTCAACTGCAAATGCACAGGGCTCTCCCTGAAATGTTTTAGTTGTTGCAGATGTGTAGCTTCCATATGTAAGCTCTTCACTGCATGTGCTACAGAAACTCGAACTATCTGAAGAAAGGACAGAGTCATCAGACACTGGGTGTGCATTATTTCGCAACCTTTCTTCATACTTTGTTATGGCTGGGTATAATATACTAGTCACTGTAGCCACAACCCAAGTCATTATATTCTGAATTATGCTATTCAGTTCTTCAGAAGTTACCTGGAAAAGAGGCAAGCAGGAATGAAAAGAAAATCATGTAACAGCTTACTCTATACTGGGACAGAGGGTAACATTAAATTTTTTATATTAAACAGTACATAGCTGTATATCATCTTGGTTATAAAGAGAACATAGTAAAGAATCTATTTAGAATTTCAGATTAATGTCGTTTGTTTATTCTTTACTACAGTAAACTATTTTTTTATGTTTCCATTTCATTCACATTCCCTGAGAAGCTTTTTTTTTGACCCTCCAACATTTATTACTGGGATAAATGACTTTTGGGTAAAAAAAGGAAAAAAAAAATCACCAAATTGCTGTCTAAGCACATAACATGCAAGTATGCTGTCAGGAAGAAACATAGTGTATATGACCCTATGTTTTATTTTAAATATGCCACACTATTTCTAAGAAAGTATTTCTCAAAACAGAAGCAGTCAAAACATTTGGGTGCCTTCAGGGGCATCTGTCTAGCTAAGACATGAGGATGGAAAATAAGCCACCTCTCCTCCTCATTTCTTGCTGCAGGGGTGAGCCTGCTATCTGTATATATGGAAATGACTATAGCTCATTGTTAAGAATTATTGGATAGGCAACAAAAAAAGTTAATGCTTTACGAAGACTGAATGGCTCTGTATCCAAAGAAAGGGTATCAGTGCAAATTGTCTTAGATAGGAAGGCTGAGAAAAGATGGTGCTGTGAAGGAACAAATTAGTTCAGATAGAAAATAAGGGACAAACTTGAACTGGGCGTCAAAGAGTCAGGAGGGCTGAGCAAGGGTAGGAAAGTTGAGGAATTCCTCATTGTGAGCTGGAAATAAAAACCTAGGGACCAGATTTGGGTGACCATTTCCTTAGTGGTCAATGGTGCTGTCGTAGATTAAATTGGACCAAGAGTAGAAAACAGAGTGCATCTATAGAATTCTATACATCTCTACTTACTTACTGAAAATATATTTGGAGCTTGCAAAGATCTTTTTGCCTATAATAAACTAGTAGTCTGTTTTTAAGCTGTTATTACTCAAGACATAAAGGCTATAAACACAAGCGACTGACAGCAAAGCCTGAAAGGCTAGATATAGGCACCAGGGTAAACAACAGGATTCCTGTAATGGGGCTGTTTGCACCCACAATATTGCTTTAAGTTAGATGAAATTATTCATGCTTCAGGCCAACATTCAAAGAAAAGTTAACACCTATGTTGTATTCTGTGAATGGAATATTCTCTCCTGACTCATTTGAGAGTATTTGGGGGCACCCCGGGGAAAGCCATTTTATTCTGCTCTAATCCCCAATCTCCTAATATATTTTTTCACTTATCATACAGACAATGGCTAGTAGTTTGAAAAACATTTTTTGGATGACAGTGTATGTGGTATAATAGTTGCCTTATTAATCACATCTTTAATCAAATATTTTATGAATAAAACCACAATTTTAACAGGGAAAGTAATTGTTCTAATCTACTACAACACATATAAACTAAGACATTCAATATACATTATTTTCTTATTACCAGAGATAATAAAGAACAGACCTACATTATTACTCAGGCGAGGTATGAGAACGAATTTCCAACCTTGATGTATGAGAGCTATTCCTAAAGTTTTCTATGTAGTGAATGTGGTAAATAGAATCTAGTTTTTAGTTGCTTTCCCTTATAATATTAAACAGAAATACTCCCTTGAATCAAAGCTTTTGTATTTGCTACATGGTCTATGAATTGAGCAGGAATACATGTGAAAAAGTATGTCAGAATATATGTTGTTCTGCACCCCTTTCCCTTTCCTGACTGGCCTGACTAGATTCAGAGTTGGCCCTTATAAATATACCCTCTTGTCTGTCTGTTCTAATTCCCAGCTTGTACCTTTTTATATAACTTCTTAGGTGTCCAGGTCCCTTCCCACAAAAATGGCTAGAGACAGACCCAAGCATCTCACTCCACTGGCCAAGTCTGCAAAGCCATGTTGCTTAATGGTTTCCCATGGCAGAATGGGTTTGTGGTATTTGATGCTGTTCTTATGGTTGCTAGTTCCCTTAATGCCTCCCCCTGTTCTATCCCCATGAGACCCCTTCCTAAAGGGTCAACACTATCTTTTGATGAGAACTTTAGACCAATGAAAAAACTAAGAAGTAACTGAAAGTACATTTTAAAGAAGAAAGAAAGGACGAACAGGGAGACTGACATATCAATAGATGATTACTCATTATTTGATTCAGATTATTTTCTGTTATGACACATCAGAAAGTACCAGTAATATGCTGCTTTATCAATGGATTTTATGATACATACTTTTTCTTGCAAGCAATTTTGTAGGAGGTCCTGTTGTCTGTAAAGTCAAGAGAGGTTGATCATTTAGTTATGACTTAGGGTCAAGAATTTATGTAACTTTTTCCAAAACTTCTAATCATTGAATCAGCTTCTTCTCTTTCTATCTGAGAGTTTTTCTACAGAACTCAAAAGGAAGAATAAACTTTTTTTCTCCAGTCCCCACCCCGCCCCGCCCCCCCGCAATTTCTCCTCCTTCTTCAACATTGGCCCATATGCTTTATTACTCAGAGGAGTAGAATTGTAGCTGCAGCATGAAAAATATATCTATCTGAAAATTCTACTTCTGACCTACCTTAGCCATGCCTGCTTTGTGGTTCTCTGTGGAAGGACACAGAATTGGAGGGAGAGTGTGGGCTAGTCCTTTCTGTCTACTAAAAGGCACCATGAGGTGACAAGACATCTGAGCAGAGTTGTCTGATAATCCTTTACTTACCCAAATCCCATAGTCCCACCCACACTCTCATCACTGAGTAGGACAGGAATATGTGGACGATTATTCAATAACTGGGTTAAAATCATAGGTTTCTTGCCATATTCAATACCAATTTAGATGTAGTCCGTTTCTATGTATGACGATATTATTCTGTCATGTGTTCTAATGAGAATTTTTTATCATCACACATTACTTAAATCAAAAATAGAATGCTCTGAATTGTAACAAATTAAAGGACAACTCAATAATAAAAATTATAGAATAAGAAAACAAAACAAAATAAGATCTAAGACTGTAGATCTGATTTATTTTCATATATTTCAGCTATATGTTTATTTTCATATATTTCAACATGGGCCCTTTGTTTAACTTCTTACTTTCTTGAAAGAAAATTGACCGTCCTTTTTCTTTTTTTCTGGTCCTGTTCTTTACATTATAAAATTTAATTTTTCTCGAAGTCTAAAATTCAAATATGACAAACAGCAAGACTGAGAATTATATCCTAAATCTTGGCAGAAAAAGAAAACTTCACTGGTTTCAGCTCAGAAATTGGGCTTGGTAGCAACAGTCCATACTTAGACTAGTACCCTTTTGCAATATGGAGCCTGGAGCATGAAAGCTGATAGCAGTGACATCTTCTCTATCTTTTGGCCTCATTTATTTTTTGAGAATCTGGTTTCTTAGGTTAACCTAAGTATAGTTTTTTTCTTTTAGATATTCTGCAAACTAACTGCCCCAGATTCATTTTTCTATTCTCTTCACACTATGCTGTAGGTGCCAAATGGAATTGAAGGAGTCCGAGGTATTAATTGATGCCTGTCCCCACAGGCTTTCTGCTCCAAAGGCATGTATGTAGATTCAAACAAAGAGCAAAGACCTAGGATTAAATTAACCAAATAACAGAGACAGCTTCAATGAAGACCACTAAAAAACAACAGTATAACCAGATAAAGGGTGACATCAGTGAAAATGACATTCCACAGAGTGTTTATTCAAAAGAAAAGGCTGATCTAGGTAAGAACAGTGAACTTTGTGATGTTTTAACCACCCCTATTTCCATTCCCTTTCCCCAGCTCCATGATATCCTTGACAACACCTCACAATCATAAGGGCAGTTTTGTTCATTGTGGTATCTAACATTGAGCATTATGCTTTGAAGGTTGATAAACAAATTCCCATTTACAGTCTTCCAGATCTGGGCCTACTCTCTAATCCAAAATGAAGTCTTTGTGTAGGCCACTAATGGACTTCTGGAACTGGTTCCTAATCTCTTGCCTTCAGTTTTCCTCCTATGTTCCTGTCACAGTTATACATTATGTATTGTTAATTTGATCATAAATTCCCCCCTCCAAACTATCAGAGAGTCACTGAATAAATAAACTACAAATTTCTGACCACAGTTTGCAGGGCAGCAGACTTGCCTTCTCCATTCTGTCACTCCTTACATATTCCATCCCAATAATACAGATTTATCATCTAAGTGCAATGCTTAATTATTGCAGCTCTGTTTGCCCCCACTGCTATTATATTTGCTTTGTCTTCATTCTCTCAGTCATGAATTTCCATGTGTATTTTATAAACCTTTCTGTAAATGTTTTGTATTAACATTAGAAAAAACAGAACTAAGCAAAAGAGGAGAGGGACGAGAGATGAGCTGGATGATAGAACAGATGTGATGATTCTACAGTAAAGTTATGAAATCCGGAGTTAAATCAGAACAAGAATGCAACCTGTGTGTGATGGGCAGAGTCAGATCAGAAACTACTGTTAGCTGTATTTTGTTTGTACTCTGACTTGATGTTAGGCTGGGTGGGTACAGCTAAAAGTCTTTTATTCCTGTCAATTTGGATGGGAGTGGTGAAGAAGCTGCAGGTCATGCACAGAGTTATTCATCTTAGCTGAGATAAGATTTTTAATGAAAGGGTATCCAAAGTACTCGCTATAAAAGATTCAAGTGACTTTGTAGTTCTGTAATTTAGGTGGGGGAAATGAAGAGGAATGAATTAAGACTTTATTATGCGCCTCTTCTAACCTTTTTTATGAAGAGGCGGGATTTATATTTTTAATAAATAAAAATATATTTATTCAATAAATAAAATAAAAATGGTCATTTTGTACACGATTGTCATTCTTCCACCTGGTTCTATTGTTTTAACTTGGACTAGTCAGTTTCCTTCCTTCTGTATCTACTATAGTGCTGTGTATCCTGTGAACTCTCAGTAAGTCAGTCAAACTGACATCCATCAGTCCTCAAGTCAAGATCCTTCCTCCAACGAAGCTTGGTCTGAATATGTCAACACCACTTGCTACCATACATGACTTAACATTACCCAACCATTTCCATAGGAATTTGGGGATTGTAATGTGTATCCTGGCCCTTATTTGGCTTATTGAGTTTTTTAAAAGATGATGGTGTTGGGTCTAAAATAATAATCTGTCTCCTCTAAAGTTGAGAAAACCATACATAAACACTAACAGAAGAGGTGGCCACCAAGGTTTGAGGAATGAAAATCCCTGAGGCCCCCAAAATTTCTTCTTCAAAGACTTGTAATTTCCATCATTAGAGATTATTATTGGATTATACTGCAAACACCCTTTAGGAGAGGAACAACTGATTACATTATTAATACTTACAGTAAATTAACTTACCATCCTTAGGAAGCCAACAATCTCAGAAGGCCTAAGCAATGGTGAATATTTCAAAGGGGAGAAAGGTGAAGGGACAAGTCCAGATCCTAGAAAGCTACCTGAAGAGGAGAGGTCACGGTAGGATATACGTGAAAGTGTCATGAAGACGGAATATAGGGGAAGAGTAGAATCACAGGTGGGGATAAGGAAATGGGGAAGGAAGAGGAAGGACATTCACTTTGTCTTCCTTACAGTTTAAGCTTAGCGCTGAGAGTTTGCAAAAGACAGAAGTTTCAGTGAATCTAAGTAGAACTACAAGAATGGAGGATTCCATGTAATCATTTGCTTTTGAATAGCACTCATATAATTATTAAAATATTAATTTATAATTACACATTAATCTTCTTAGATACTTACGTATTTGAGAAAACATGAGAAGTGAAAATATTCTGGCCTCTGACACGAGACTGAGGTCCTATTTATCAGAAAATGAAAATTATAATTAGTTTGTATCCTTCCCCAGCAACTTGTAAAATGGTAATTAATATCCTCTAGTAGGTCTTTATTCTCTGTTGTCATTGTCTTGTTTAAAAAAGCCTCCAGAGACGCCACAACAAAGTCCAAATTCCTTACCAAGGCATAAAATATACCATATGATCTGATGTTCTTACCTACCTCTCTAGTGTCTTCTCTGGCTAGTCTTCCATATGTATTCTATGGTCCAGAGACCATACAATTTCCTAAGTGTATCATGTTTTCCATGCCTCTGGGCCCTTGTTTTTGCCATTTCCTTTGCCGGGAGCACTCTATGCCTTCTTTTAACTTCTCATCTTTTAGGTCTCATTCCACGTGTGTTAACTCCTCTAGAAAGCCTTCCTTAAAACTTGCCTAGGTAAATAAATATCCTTCTCTAGTGCTTCTAAAGCATTCTACACATTTCTATTATAAAATTCATTATGCTATATTGTAATTAAATGTTTAGTCTTCTGTCTCCTTGACTATGATATAAATTTACCACTATATCCTCAGCACTTAATTAATGTATAGGAAATATTAAATAACATTTATTTTTGAATACATTATTTAATTAAGCTGTTTCCTCAATACTTATTCATTGATTTGTCTGCCGTTAATCTCTTCCCACTCAAATATCGTCTAGCTTGCTTTGTGTGTAATCTAGCAAGATTCCATTACTGGATTTTAGTCAACACTTTGGATACAGATGACGCAGGAACATATATGCAGAACATCTCTACAGGCATACTGGATTGGTGTATATGAATTATGCAAATACGTAAATGAATAAAAATTTTAGACAAAACGAATGCCCTGGTTACAGAAAGTAGTATTAGTAATTAGAGCCAGTTCAAAATGAAGTTCAAATGGCAACTCCTGTTTCTCCCAAAAAATGAGTAACGAATAGGTACCAATGATGTGTATAGAAACTCCTACTTAAATTCTATGAAACTGAAGTAGTCTGGGTTAGAGTATATGTTCTTATTCATTCTGCTATACTGCCTTTGAAAGATCTGATCTGTATAGATAGGACATATGATAACTTTATGCCAATAAATTTGAAAATTTAGATGAACAGATAAATTTAGCATTATTGAAATTGAGCAATGCATGAAGTAAGTGAGAATTTCAACAAAGAAAGAGAAAATACTAAAAAGTACTAAACAGAAATCATAGAGCTGAAGAATTAGTTGTATTTCATTAGAGCATCAATAAATAAAAAATGAAATTTTAAAAGATATTCTTTAAAGTATAATAAAAAATCATATTCCTAGGAATAAATCTATTGAAAAATATTCAAGATACACAACACTATAAATATTGTTGAGAGAAATTAAAGGAAATTTAAATATCATGTCCTTGGATTGGAAGACATAATACTTTAAAGATGTCAATTCTCCTGAAATTGATCTCTAGATTAATGGCATTCCAATCCCAGTAAGAATTTATTTATTTTTTGCTTGAGGATCATTCACCCAGAGCTAACATCTGTGCCAGTCTTCCTCTATTTTGTATGTGAATTGCTGCCACAGCATGGCTGCCAAAAAATGGTACAGATCCACGCCCAGGAACTGAACCCAAGCCTCCAAAGTGGAGCATGCTGAACTCAACCATTAATCCATGGAGCTGGACCCCCAGTAAGGATTTTTTGGCATTCAACAAGCTCATTTTAAAAT
Organism: Equus quagga; assembly: GCF_021613505.1. Classification (NCBI taxonomy): domain Eukaryota; kingdom Metazoa; phylum Chordata; class Mammalia; order Perissodactyla; family Equidae; genus Equus; species Equus quagga. Next base: position 918,576 of record NW_025798762.1, read on the forward strand.
TTATATGGAAAGCCAAGACACTCTACTTGCTCTACTGGATATTAAGATTTATTAAAAGACTTTTGTAATTAAGACAGTGTAGTACTGGCTTAATAATAAGATGATGAGGAAGTGCACAAACATACACAAATGGATATACAAACTAAACCATAATATCAGATTTCAAGAAAATAATAGTACTTGGGGAGGAGAGAGAAAATATTGATTGGGAGTGGGTATAATGAGGGCTTCTGTAAGATTTCCAATGTTAGATTTCTTGATCTATGTAGTGGTTTCAGGGGTGTTTTCCTTTGTGATAATTCATTTAGCTGTATGTTATTTTGTGGTTTTTTTCTGACTGTATGTTTTACTTGCATTTTAAACATATACAAAAGTATACTATGACAAGCATGGTTTATTTCTGAAATGGAAAGATAATACATGATGGAATCTATTGATATAATCCTTATAAATTAAAGGAGAAAAAATCATATGATTATATCAATAGGTGCTGGAAAAGGCTTTACATAAAATTCATAATTTCATTACATAAAATTAAATTCATAATTTCAATAAATGTTAGTTGAAAGTATGAATTAACAGATTGCATGATTTACTCAGTAGCTCTTGCTGATATCTACCTGATTCACAGAGGTAGCTTGGTCTCCTGTTTGGTCTTTCATTCCAATCAGCATTAATCTCCTTCTATATAATTAAAACAACAAAACAAACACTCTGAAGGGACTTTTTTCCCCCAGCAGTTGAACATCAACTATTATTTATATACTCAAAATACAGAAATTTAAGATTTTGAGAACTTCTCTTATATGTCAATTTGTAAGAAAGGCACATATTTTGTGATGTTTATATTACATCTATTATTCACAGAATTCAAAAATTCATATTGTATCATAGGAGTTACACAAGATCACCCACACATTTGGTGATTTGCTAAGACTCACAGGACTCAGAATATAACTGTACTCACATTTAAGATTTACCACAGTAAAAGGATATATACACTATAGGATAAGTAAGGGGAAAAGATACAGGCTGAATCTGGAAAAATCCATGCACAGTCTTCCTTATGCTCTCTCTGTCCTGTAAGAAGACACACTGGTGCATGCTCTTTTTCCCAACAACAAAAAAATGCATTAACATGTGTGCCAGGTTTCTGCCTAGGGAAATCCATTAGAAACTCAGCACTCAAGATTTTCACTGAAGGCTGGTCATGAAGACACACTCTCTCGGTGCATACTAAAATTCCAGCCTCTCGAAAGGAAATCAGATGTTTAGCAAAAATCATATTGTTTGCAAAGTCCAGGTAGAGTGTACCACCCATTCAGTTAGGGAAATGTCCATATGAGTTAGGGAATGTTAGAAAAGGCAACTTCTCAAACACTAGCAAAATGCCAACCTGTCAAGCAGGCTCTTCTAAAGGCAGCAGTCTTGAGCCTGTTATATTAACTCTCTTCTGTACAATAATATTCACTAGTATCCTAAAATTAAGTATCTGTGGAGTGCACTAATTAGTAAGGACGTTAATCAACTCAATGGGACAGAAGAATAGGTGTGTTTTTTAACAAAACTAACAGTAGGAGAAAAGTTTAAGTAGAGCAGGAATGCAGAGAACAGGTTCTCTGAATACACAGGGATGTGGCTCTCTAGACTTGTCCAAGAACTCAACCTGCTCAGGGAGGTAAATCCAGTGCAACAAACTTCTTTTTTCCCCAGGTCAGGGAGCTGAATACAGGCCACCAGGAATACATTTTCTGACAATGGTAGGCTGTGTACAACATGTTGGAAACAGGATGGAATACTTATCATAATAAAATGCTCATGCTATTTCTTATAATAGATCAGATACTTGTGGACATTTGATACTCATTTGAGATCTATATGGATGGCAAATTTAATAATACATACATTACCCAAAAAAGGTCAATAATAAAATTTAGACACTGTTTTTAAAGGAGTTTTTTGTTTTGTTTTTTAGTAAAATACAAAAGTCTTTGAAATCTGCTGGGCAATATGAGGACCTTAAATGTCAAAGTTGTTAAATTTCTTTTTCTGACTCTTAGCATACTTAATATGGATATTGACAAAGTAGAACACTGAACTGTAAAATGTTTACTTATAATAAAACAACTACAGAGAAGCATATTATGGTAAACATTAATTTTAGGAGTTATGCATAATGTAGTCTATCAATTATTATGCATTAGAGAACATGGAAAATGATGCCACTTCCACTCTAATCAAGTAGAATTCATTTGGAAAGAATTCAGTAAATTCCCAGTTTATTTAAATCTCTTTTAAACCATGTCAACTGTTTATTACAGTTGAACCAGTTAACACTGTGCTACTAATGGAATGAAAGATGTGCTTTTGACTCCTATGATAACAAGTTGGCAACCCACAGAGAAAAAAATCTATGTTACATCCAGAAGCCATACCCTGAATCTTTGCTAGTAACTTTCCAATGGCTGCCTCTGAACAATTCATCAGTACTAGTCAAAGCCCAATCAAAGAAGCACAATTTGATACTCCCTCTGAAGGGGGCAGACGTACTATGAACTATCATGTTGTAGCCTATATTTAGGAAAACTGTCCTAGGCTTATTAAAATTTTATTATGGTATGATTAATTTCAGGGGATAAAGCTATTCAGTATGGTCACTTTATGAATGAAATTTTTTTACACAGATTATGATCATAAGATTCATTCTGTATGCATTAGGGACAAAAGAAATAGTATATACCTCATCTTTTGGAGGATCCAAATAAGATTGGGAAGGTCTGTGAAAATTTCTTGTGGGCGAAGTTTGAGCTGAAATAATTGAATCTCGAGCTGAGATGTACATAGCTCCTAGAGAAAGAAAGATACTTTTAAATGTGAGAAGATAATATTGCTGGAACAAGGGTGAATGTTAACGAATAGATTGATCCAATGTTCCTCTGCTGAGTTGCCACAATCACTGGGTTACCACGATCAAGGATTTAAAGGAAGCATCTCCAAGAATAACCTGACCTTTTCTGATGTTCACTGCCTACAAATTTCCAGTGGTTCACCATTGCCCTTAGGGACAAGTCTGTGACCCTTAATCTCTGATCCTAACTTATTTAATATTATGCCAGATTAATCCCTGTAACTAACCACAGACCACTGCCAGAATTAACTGTGTGCATTTCATTCACTCCACAACAAAAAACCCTCATGACTTGAACAGGGGAATAACCAAAGCTATTGTTTTAGGAAGACTGCTTTCACACAAAATGTATCATGGACTGAAAAGAGGAAAAAGAAGGGGCTGGCCCAGTGATATGGTGGTTACGTTCACATGCTCTGCTTTGGGAGCCCAGAGTTCGCAGGTTTGGATCCCAGCCGCAGACCTAGCAGAGCTTGTCAAACCACGCAGTGGTGGCATCCCAAATGAAATAGAGGAAGATTGGCGCAGATGTTAGCTCAATGACAATCTTCCTCAAGCCAAGAAAAAAAAAAACAAGGAAGCTTGGCAACAGATGTTAGCTCAGGGCCAATCTTAAAAAAGAGGAAAAAAGAGATTGGAGGAACGTTACTAAAATAGTCAAGGATGGAGGAAACAAGGGCAGGAGCTGTGAGAATGGAAAAGAAGAGAGGGCAAGATAAATTAAGGAGGTAGATTAGAAAGAAAGTGGCAACTTTGGGATGCAAAATAGGAGAAAGAAGAAGAGTCAAAGATAACTCAGGTTTTATACCTGGGTAAAAACAGAAGGATCGGGAAGATGATGAATTTGATTTTGTATTGAATTTAAGGTGGTCACTGGCCACTGGATGGGGGTGTCTAGTATTTTTTGTGTGCATATGTAGGATGTGCATGGAAGTATTTTTATTGACCTCCAGAAATCTAACAAGGCACAGAAAACCTTAGCTAATGTATATTCCACTCAAGGTTAAGATGGGAAATATTGTTTGTGGGAAATTGATGGCAGTGGAGTATGGGGACCTTCCTGGGGACAGTTCTCTGTACTGTAACATACTGAACCACAGTATGTAAGTAACTTGCTCTACCTATGACTATAAACAGCCACAGCAGGGAAACTAACTTTTCTACACTTTGCAGATTTCAAAAGCCATACTCGTCAATCAACCACTCAACTATAGGGGCTAATTATAATATCTATGTTCACAAACAATTTTATACCATGCTTTATTTTCCAAACTAACCATGTTTTCTACAATCAGGTAAAACAAATAACTTGAAAAACTATATTATTATAACAATTATGTACTTAACAAATAACAGAACAATTAAGATTATTTTTCATTTTCTTACCTCTATCATCAAGACTTGACTTTTTAGTTACCACTCCATCTTTCTATACGGTACAACGTTAAAGAGAAAAACAGTCATTAGTAACTGTACCTCTGAAAGAGATTTTGCCTTCTATCAATCAACCAAATTAATGCAGACTTTTTTTCCCCTTTATACCCTCTCTCTCACATGAAAATTGTCTCAGGGACAATACATATTACCAACCTCCTAAGATACCTTCCACAGAGGTCTCAAATTTAACTAGTTCAAAACTGAGTTCAATATGTGGCAATGTACAAAGTCGTTCCTCTTCTAGTATTCCATATTTCGCATAAAGGCATTGTAATCAATTCAACGATTAGTTTTAAAAAGTTTAAAGTCATTCAATTTGTTTCAGGTAAATATAACCCAACCCATTCTCATCCAATCTAATGCTTGAGGAACACATTGCTTAGACTCAAAATAAAATTTTTCATCCCAAGCTCTCATTTTATTGTAATAGCATTTTTCTGTGTCTGTCCCACTAGACAATGATTCCTCAAGAGGAGTGATTATGTCTTATTCATCTTTGTATCCTGTGTGACCCAGCTTCCTCATTTTCCCTTCCTTCTGGCTTAGCACAGGGCTTGGCCACCAGTAGATGCTCAATAGATACTAGCTATTAGTATCATTATAATTGCTAAATGTTTGTTTGGATTAGTTTCCACTAAATTACATAGTAAATTTAGCACAAAGGTAACTCAACACTTTCAGAGAAAGGAATCAGGTCTCCTGAATAGACCCTAACGTCCCTAACCAATCAGTACCATTCTAGTGGAGGAGATAAGTCACAGAAGTGAAAGTTATCCAGATAAATTAATAATCACCAAACAAAAGTTTGAGACATACTTTCATACCTTTTGTTCAGTACCATTATCTTGTACATATGGCTGACAAACATTTGAAGCTGAAATTTTGACCACATTCTTTGAATTACTTAGGGATCCATAAATGGCATTTGCTGCAGGTTCTAAAAGTAAATGAAAGAGCAACACTATAGTTATTTTGTTTTTCACAACTTATTGAACTATAATTGAAGTACAATAAACTACTTATTTAAATTGAATGGTTTTATCAATTTAAAAATATATCTACATCTGTGAAACCATCACTGTAATCAAAATATGATTTGCAATACCCCTAAGTTTTCTCATCTACCTTTGTAATCTATCCATTTCTCTCCTCCCAACCCCTGTCAACACTGCTCTGCATCTCTCACAAAAGATTAGTTTGAATTTCCCAGAATTTTATGTAAATGGAATAACTGCATATGTACTCTTTTTTTGCCTGGCTTCTTTCATTCAATATAGTGTTGTGACATATTTTAATAATTTGTTCCTTTTTATTTCTGAGAAGTATTCCACTGCATGGATATGTCACAATTTTTTTATCCACTCACCTGTTGAGTTGTTTCGTTTTGGCCTCTTACAAAGAAACATTTATAAACTTTCATGCAAAAGTCTTTGTGTGGACATATTTCTTACTTTCCGTTGGGTTAAGTTCCTAGTAGTGGAATGACAAGGTCATATGGTAGGTATATGTTTAAGTTTTGAGAGATGCAAACTGTTTTCCAAAGTGGTTGTACCATTTTACATACCATTCAGCACTACACCAGAGTTTCAGTTCTTCCACATCCTTGTCAACACTTAGTAAGCAGAAGAAAGTAAACAGTAAAGATCAAGTGAAAATCAAGTGGATAGAAAAACAAGAGAGGAAATAATGAAACTAATACGCGACTCTTGGAGAAGTTCAATAGAAGTGATAAGACAGTCTGATCAGGAAAAAGAGAAGACACAAATTTCTAGCATCAGGAAAATTAGAGATAACAGCACAACAGAGTCTACACATAATACTAAAAATAATAATAAAGGAATATTATAAAATGTGTGGCAATAAATTTAAAATCTAATACACAAGGGACAAATTCCTTGAAAAATGCAAGCCAACAAATCTCCTTCATAAATAAACAGATAACATGAAGAAACTGATATCTATTAAGAAAACTGAATATGTAGTTGAAAACATTTCCACAAGGAAAACTGCAGTCTCAAATGACTTCACTTCTGAATTACACTAAATATCTAAGCAAGAAATTACACTAATTCTACACAAACTCTTCCAGAAAATTGAAGAGGAGTGAACTCCTCTCCCAACTCATCCTGATCCCAGGGTCACTCTGATACCAAAATCATTACAAAACGTTACAAGAAAAGAAAACCTCAGTCAATATCCCCCATGGAAAAAGATGCATAAATTATAAATAAAATAAATCGAATCTAACAATATATAATAAAGATAATGCATAGTAATCAGGTGAGGTTTATCCCAAGAATGCAGAGTTGGTTTAACAATCAAAATAAGTCAAAATAATTCATTAAATTAAGAAAAAACAGGAGAAAATTTAGATGATTATCTCAAAGATGCAGGAGGGAATGTGCTAAAATTCAACATCCATCCATGATAAAACCTCTTAGTAAACTAGGAATATGACAGTATGTCCTTCCTCTGATAAAAGCTGCCTTCAAGTTCTAAAGCTAATATTCTAACTTATATTAATCACTTTCCCTTAAGTTTTGGAACAAGCTTAGGATGTACACAATCACCATTTTGTTCAACACTGTCTGGGAGGTCCTAGCCAGCAAGAAAAAGAAATGAAAAGTGAAGCCAAATAAAATCTCAGCAGACTATGTTGTAGAAATTGGAAAGCTAATTCTAAAATTTCTATGGAAATGCAAAGGCCCTAGAATAATCAAGTCAACCCAGAAAAACAACAAATGTTGAAGAATTAAAACTTCCAAATTTCAAGACATTATAAAGCTACAGTAATTAAGAGAATACTGTATTCAGATAGGGACAGACACATAGATCAAAAAACAAGAGAATGTCCAGAAATAGGTCCATCTATATATGATAACTTTATCTTTTCAAAGATGCCAATGAAACTCAATGGTGTTGAAGCAATTGAAATGTGTACAAGATAGGCTTAGATAATCTTGTCTTCCAAAATAGCAAGGAAACTATCAATAACTGCTAGGGTTACATCACAAAGAACTCATGAGTTATCATGAAGGGGTTACCACTGGCCAGAACTGTCACAATTTCAGCATTAATAAACACAATAACAGCAATGTATTGAAACACATCAAATTTATTGAAGTCCGTGAATCCATAATGACACAAAACAAAAGTAATTGCTCACTGTTGGAGGATGCTATTGAAACAATTTATGACTTCGAAAATTGATAAATGATGGTAAAATGTTGAGCATGAGTCTGCTTTTCCTAAGTATCCTGTACCACAACGTAACCAAGTGCAGTTGAGGGGAAGTTTCTTTTTATAGAAGTATTCTACCTAATCTATGAAGAAGGAATGATAGAATTAAAATATTCCAGTTTGGCAACCCCAATTAATTTATGGATCTAGGCCTTGAACATAAATGACTGCTAACATCACAAAGAGAAAGACAACAAGATATTATATACCTCCTGATGGAAAGACACATCACCACCTAGGAATCAGTCTTGCTAAAGAAATTGAAACTAAAAGTGTTTAGATCTAACTAATACTTTACAGGAAATGCAGAAAAAAATGACATACATAATTACACTATATAGATGCAATCAGCAAAAGCCCAGTCTGTTAGGAACTCTACAGGACAAGCAACTGTTTCTCCAACAAATAAACTATAATTCAAAAAATCAGGAGAGGAGGCAGAGGGATACATGGAAGAAGAACCTATAGATTAAAAGAGACTTAAAGATATAAACTGTTGCAATGTATGTCAATGTAGATTCAAACTAACATGAAAATATTTTTGTGACATTTTTGAGATTATTGGAAAGTTGAATAGTGATTAAATATTTGACTACATTAAGGAATTATTAATTTGTGCAATGTGATAATGGTATTGTGGTTATGCATTAAAAATAATCCTTTTAATACATATTGATAGATGAAATCATATTATGTGTGGGATGTGCTTTAAAACAATATGGCAGCAGGGAGAGGTTGAGGGTATAGACAAAACAAAATTGGCCATGAGATATTGTTGAAGTTGAAGGATAGGCACAAAGGATTCTGCAGGTTTTTTTTTATGTTTGAGAAAACCTATAAAACTCATTAACAAAGCTGTGGAAATATTTTCCACAAATAAGACAAAAGATTAATGTCTTTGCCACATCGAAGAGAACTCATATGAATGGACCTCAAATAAAAAGTAACAAAACGTATAAACCATGAAGAAAAAAATGTAAAATTGTATTACCTTGAATTAAGAACTTCTGTACATCAAAAGATAAAAAGAGAGAATAGAAACAAATCACAAATTGGAAGAAGATATTTGCTATGCCATATATGTGTATATAATAGATGAGTGTCTAGTATGACTAAAAAATCTTTCAAATCCATAGGAAAAAAGAAAAACAACCCTACTAGGAAAACGTACAAAAGATTTGAAAAGATAATTTCTCAGAAGAGGAAACATTACCCAGAAATCCCAAATCTAGCCCCATAATCCCTAGATAATATCCTGTCCATGATGGCCAGGAGATATATATATATATATATACACAAAATGTTCAGTGCAATAGTGTTGAAATAAATACAGCAGAAAAACTGATGTATAAATTGTGATATATTCGCACATTGGGATAGGATCAGTAATGAAATGAAGTAAAATGCCAGGTAACAGATAGATGAAAGTTTTGAAACATAATGCTGACTGTAAAAAGCAAAGCACATAAGACTAGATACAGTATCATATCAATTACATTAAAATAACTTAATAATGGTATATATATATGTATATGTCTATATGTGGTTTAAAGATACACATTCATGTAGTAAATATGTTTTAAAAATAATTGTTATGATAATCAACGGATTTGGGTACTAGTTCCCTTTGTGAGGGAAGGAGGTCTGCTTAAGGGAAATTTGGCAAAAGATATAAACTTAAAAGTTTAAAGAAACTCAGTGAACACTAAAGGGAGAGAAAAATGACAAAAACAAATCCACACCAAGACATATCATAATCAAATTTCTAAAACATATCCCCCTCCCAAAATCTTAACAACCAGAGGAAAATGTCACATTACTTACAGAGGGTCAACAATTTGAATATTTCAGATATCTCATCAGAACCATGGAGAACACAATGAAGTGGAACAACAGTTTTAAAGTTCTGGGAAAAAAAACTGTCAACTTACAAGTCTCTATCAAGTGAAAATGGTATCATTCAGGAACAAAGGTAAAATAAAGGCATCCTTAGATAAAGGAAACTATAATAACTCAGTACCAGAAAATCTGTTCTAAAAGAGATACTAAGGGAGGTTCCTTAGACTGAAGAAAAATGATACCAGAAGGAAACCTGGGACAGCAGGAACTAAAGGGTAACCAAAATGGTAACTATATGAGTAAATATAATAGACTATGCTTCCCCTATTACGTTACTTAAAATAAAACTCATTACATTGCCTGAGTGGATGTTTGACGCATGTAGATGTAATACACAAGACAACTACAACAAAGGGGAGGGGAATAAGGAGACACATATAGTGGCAAAGTTTCCACATCCACTTAAAGAGGTAAAACATTTATTCATAGTTGATTGTGAAACAATCACTAAGTAAAAAGAAAACAGCCATGGACAATTGGAAACCAAATTTCCAAAAAAATGAAGTTCTTATGTATGAATATAACACAACATATACAAGATCTCTATGCTGAAAACTACAAAACACTTATGAAAGAAAGCAAGCCCCATCTAACCTAATAGAGAAGATGTCATATTTATGGATTGGAAGACCCTGTGCATGGTAAAGATTTCTTTTTTCCTTAAGTTAATCTATAGATTGATTTAATGTACTTCATTCAAAAATCCCAGCATATTTTTGTAGACAAGCTAATTATAAAATTTATATGGAAGAGGCAAATGAATTAAGGTAGCCATAAAAATTCTGAAGAAAAATAAAGTTGGTAGAATCATACTACCTGATTTTAAGACAATAAAAAGCTACAATAATCAAGACAGTGCAGTATTGGCAAAGGGATAAACACATAGATAAATCAATGGAACAGAAAATGAAAAGGCAAGTCACAGACCAAGATAAAAGATTTGCAAATCACATCTCTGAAAAAGACTACTATTCAGAATATATAGACAAGTCCATGAAACTCAACAGTAAGAAAACTACCCAATTAAAAATTGAGCAAAAGTCTAGGGGTCAGCCCCAGTGGCCTAGCAGTTCAGTTTGGCATGCTCTGCTTCCACAGCCCCGGTTTGGTTCCTGGGCGTGGACCTACACCACTCATCTGTCAGTGGCCATGCTGTGGCAACAGCTCACATACGAAAAGAGGAAGATTGGCAACAGATGTTAACTCAGAGCAAATCTGCCTTAGCAAACAAAACAAAAAAAGAGCAAAAGTCTTCAACAGATACTCCACTAAGCAGGATTTAAAAAAGGCAAACAGCATATGAAAAGATCTTCATCATCATTAGCCATCAGGGAAATTCAAATGAAAACCATGGTGAGATACCACTACATCTATCAGAATGACTAAAACAAAAATTACTGATAATACCAATGGTTGCAAGGATGTATAGCAAATGGATCCCTCATGCATTACAGATAGGAATGCAAAATGTTACAGCCACTCTGGGAAACACTTGGGCATTTTTTAATAAACTTAAACATACACTTAACCATATGACCCAACAATCCCTTGTTCACATAAAAAGCTGAATGTGAATACATCTAATCTTTCTATTCATAATCACCAGAACCTGGAAACAACCCAAATTTGCTTCAACTGGTGAATGCATAAACAAACTCTGGTGCATACATACAATGGGATACTACTCAGCAATGAAAAAGAGTAAATTACTGCTACATGCAATAACTTGAATGAATTTTTAAGGCATTATGCTGGATTATCAAAAGGTCAAACACCATATAATTCCATTTATAAGACATTCTCCAAAGGAAAAAGAACTATAGTGATGGAGAACACATTAGTGGTTACCTGCTGTTATTAGTGGTTACCTGCTGTTATTAGTGGGAGGGAGGAAGTTGTGACTACAAAAGGAAATTTCTGGAATCTTGGAACTGTTCTTATGCGATTGTGGTAGAGGTCATACAAATCTATACATGCGTTAAAATTCATGCAATTGTAAAAAAAATCCATTTTGCTTTAGGGTAATTTAAAAACCAAAATAAATGCCTCAGGATCTTTTTTTGAGAATGAATAATAGAAACACAAGATCAGAAGCTGGACAATAGGGAATTCAGAGCTCTGAACTCTGCTTAGAGAGTTGCCCACTACAAAATGTGAGGCAAACTGCCCATAAGAGTGTAAAGGCTGTGACACTGTACAAAGCTCATACTCAGGGTTCAATGATGAAATGGAAACTAAGAAGGTTTAATTACGGTGAATGGGAAAGACGGGCAGTTCTAATAATACATAGCAACTTGTCACTACTGTATATTCCTAAAATTGACAAAAAAGAATGACTCACATGCCACTCTCTTAGAGTAGAGAGTAGATATAGACAGATCCCACCCCCAGATATGTTATCAATATAGTTTCATCTTTTGATGGAATATGTCTCCCACCTATGCTTAATTAAATTTATAGGTTTGATCCCTGGACAATTGTCACAGATAGACTGGTAGCCTGGTGAGGCTGAAAACAATATTTTTTGTCCACCATCCTTTCCTCCAACACCACTGAGATTTTTTGACAACAGTAAGACCAGTTTGGGCTGCATTAAACACTAGTTTTAGAAAATCACTCTGCATGAGATAACTACTTTAGAGACTGAGAATTTAGTTTTTATTGTCTACATTTAATAGATGTGGGGCTGGTGTTGTCATAATTGTGTGTATTGTAATAACTCTTTGGTGTGTTATAAAAAATCTTTGGACTTTAAAAATGGGACCCATAAAGCTTAGAGTTGAATTAACTCAACCTGAGTGGTCCTGAGAGTGGACGACAGCCTCGGTTAAGGCAACTCTGTCTCTCCCCAGGGTTCTGGGTCTTGATGAAACTAATCAAATTACATACTCAGGGAGGAAAGATTTTGGACTTTTTTCCTTTGGATTTTAATTGATAGGACAAAGGGTTTCACTTTCACACTTTAATTTTTCCCTGGAAATTTAATAGTGGGAAGAAATTTATATTGTTTGGTTTTGAATAGTCTTATACTATTGATAGTGTATTATTTGGAGGAGTCTTTTGCTGTCATTTGAGTTCTTGGTCTACGCTAGTGAGCTCCAACAGATAACAGGTTAAGTAACATAGTGTGAGATACACAATAAAGAAACTGATATTTCAATAGGGTTCACAGTAGCTCTGGCGTTAATGTACTTAATTGCTGACTCACTTTAGAGTTTTCTAAAGTCATTTTGAACCTTATAAAAATTATTTTGGAATTTGTTAGGTTTCATGTAATGTTCTTCTAACAGCAATAGACCCTTCATTTAATTTTTCTAAAATGATGATATACTGCTAAGTTCAAAACACTAAATCAGTAACTAGAGATCAAATTCTGAAAGCAATAGAGGTTGTATCATTGTTGTACATGTATCACTCTAAATCAGTCATCTGATAACAGAGAACAGGGGATTTATCTGCATTTAAGCAAAAAAAGCCTTCCAAACTCAGTCTTTCCCCAAATTACTATTTAGTATTTCTTATGACAATATTCAATTACCGTATCCTCCTTTATTTGCTTTCTGATCACTAACAGAGTAAACTAACTTTACATCTTCAGAAAACTTCTTTTTCTTCTTTGGAGAAGAAGCTAAAAGAAATATAAGAAAACATTTTTTTTAAGGTATCCTTTTTTTGTGAGGAAGATTGGCCCTGAGCTAAGATTTCTTGCCAATCTTCCTTTTTTTTCCTTTCCCCAGATCCCCAGTACATAGCTGTATATGCCAGTCGTAGGTCTTTCTAGTTCCTCGATGTGGGATGCCACCACAGCATGGCTTGATGAGCCGCAGTGTATAGGTCTGCACCCAGGATCTGAACTGGCGAACCCCAGGCCACTGAAGCCAAGTGTGCGAACTTAGCCACTATGCCACTGGGTTGGCCCCAGAAAACATTTATTTTTAATAATGGTGATGAAAGAATTACTCAGGATAGTCTCCCACTGGAGCAGATTCACCTAATATTCCCTTCATCTCTCATGCTCTCTCTCCCTCTGGACGCTGTCTACTTGGTGGAAGATGACAACATTACTATAGAGGTATAATTCAATTTCAATTATGAAATAGATATTCTTCTGTCATTTTGATAATATAAATTAAATTCACTTATATCTTACTTCTTCAAAAGAGGGGATCGGAGGAAAAACATGTTTAAAATGTCTACTTGGGGGCTGGCCCCATTGCCGAGTGGTTAAAGTTCTGGGTGCTCTGCTTTGGCGGCCCGGGTTTTGTGGGTTTGAATCCCAGGCATGGACCTACTCCACTCAACAGTTACGCAGTGGAGGCATACAAAAAATAGAGTAAGACTGGCACAGATGTTAGCTCAGGGCTAGTCTTCCTCACCAAAAAAAAATAATAATAAATAAAATAAAATGTCTACTTGAAATTCATTTCTTATTCAATGAGAAGGTTAACAGTTGGAAATATAGGGATGCATGTAGTTACTAAAGTGATTTCTTTTCTGAAGCATGAGATTGCTCTCATTATCTTAATGAATTGAATAGATCGAATTAGTCCATTCAGCAAACATATATTTAGTGTATGTGTGCCTGTGTGTGTGTACCCACACGCATATGTACAGTACTAGATGCTCTGTGGGACACAAAGGTGAGAGTTACAACATTATGGGTGAGTAAGACAGTGTGAAGTACGTAATAAGTGTATTAAGAATGATACAAGCACTACAGGGACTCAAAGGAGAGGGATCTTCAAATCAGAGTTATTAAAAAAGACATTACAGAGTGTCATTTACAGTGGAGCTTAAAGAATTGTAGGATTTGGATAGAGGGACAGTGAGCACGTCATCCAGGCTGAGGAAATTGGATAAAGAGGCAAAGAAGAACAAAAGGTAATTTGTGTTTTAGGAAGGGTCAGTAGTCTCATTTGATCGGACGATGAAATAAATTGCTTACTATGAGCTAGAACTTTTGGGCTCTTTATGGGAATTACTTAGGAGTATTCTCTTTGTTTTCATATGATGGAAGTGTGGCTCAAAGAGGTTAAGTGCTTTGTCCGAGCTAAGTGCATGCCGAGACAAGGGTAAAGCAGGATGTGGACTGCAGCAGTTTTGCCCCAGAGCCTATGCCCGTCACCCCTAGACCACAGCTTCTTTCTTCCAGGAGGTAGTGTGAAATAAAGTTAAAAAGTCAGGTTTGGGTTGGACTCTAGGTGGTGATGAATAGTTGCCTAAGAAGTCTGAGCTTCAGTTAAGAGGTACTGGGGATCTTTAAGTTTTGGGGCCAGGAGAAGAAACCAGGAGAACAGAGTTTTAAATGTAATTACATAGCAGTGTAAAAAATGGATTTTGAGGTAGGTAAAAATAAGAGCCTATGGAGACTAGTTAGCAATCTGCCAGAGTGACACAGGGAGGTTCTCACCTAGAAATGGGCTTGATGGGATGGAGATGGGACTAACGGGATGCTACGATGATAACTGCGTGGAAAAGGATCATGCTCTTTCCTGATACTACAGTACCACAACTAATTAAAACAAGTCTCCTTTTTTGCATTCTGCCATGAAATTTTAACTAATGTCATTCATTAATTTAATAAATTCTACTATAGTCTTATGTTATAAATAAAAGGAAGCTGGTAGAGATTGAGCATAGCAAAGTCATGACTTGAAGTTCCTCCTTTATACTTTCTTCATTTCCTTCTTTTGCTCCTTCCTTTCTTCCTTTTTTTCCTTCCTCCCTTCCTTCATCCCTTTATTTTTTCCTGGTACTGTCTATTCTTTCTGGCTGGCAACATAGTAGAACATCAAGTTGATCTGTAATAACAATTATCTTACACACAAGTTTTTAAAGTTTCAGTACCAAAAAATACATCACTTTAAGTATAGGGAAGTTGGTTAGAACTGCAGTATAAGTAAGCTTGTCTACCGAACCACTTGGTAAGATAAGTTTGTCTTAATTTTTACATATACGTCTACTTTTCAACTTGAATTTTAATAGGGAAATGCTTAGAACCGTGCCCGGTATAAAGCAGATAGCAAGTGTAAACAGAGTTTTACAAAAAGATTTTTGCATAAATACATCGATAAGTACTTTCTACATAGCTACATCATCTTTGAATGTTCTCACGTTCACAATATGTTCCATCTTGTCCTCTGTAATCAAATGTATTTTTTCTCCTCTCATCTCTTTTAAAGCCATTTTCTTGCATTTTCTGTAAGTGATAAGCCATTTTTTTCTCTAGAAGGGCTTGTTTCTAGAATTAAAGAAAATATATTGGTTAATACCAACTTGCTATTAGAAATGCAAAACAGATATTTAAAATGTGACAGCATAGAGTCATGTGCTGCATGATGACATTTCAGTCAACAACAGACCGTATATACAGTGGTGGTCCCTAAGATTAGTGCCATATAGCCTAGGTGTGTAGTAGGCTATACCATCTAGGTTTGTGTAGGTACACTCTATGATATTCGCACAACAACAAAATCGCCAACAATACGTTTCTCAGAATGTATCCCTCTTGTTAAACGACGCATGACTATATTGAAAATGAATAGTCATTCCTGTTTTGTGACTTGCAGGGTTATGCTGAGTACAAATTTGGGAGGGTAGTAAGGGGTAAATTTCCATCTGTGATAAAACATGAAGAATATATTTAACACAGATGAAATTTACCTCACTGCACACCTTCAGGGAACTAGTCTAGTTTCAGATCAGATAGGGTCTTTTAATCCATAGCTATCTTGGTAAGTACAGGCAATTTCTAAATCATCTTCAGTTGGAGGATTCCTGAATGATTTAACCAAAAGTCATTCAGGCCTACCATAAGGAAACATAAGGCAGTACCTGAAATGAGACATCCCTTTTTGAATCTCTGGGCTAATATTTCCCTGGATGTGCAGTGGAGACAACTGCACAGAAAAAGAACCACAGACATCCTCAGAGGGCTCCTTAGAGTATTCACCAAGAGAATGGATCAGTACATGTGTGTGAGGAAACTACCCAAGCACACAGAAAGGACCATTCTGAAGGAATAGCAAGAACAGTGCTTGGCACCTACCCATCACGCTTATTCTCACCAGCCACTCTGGAAAAATTTCCTAAATCACACGGCATTGGGTAGAGTACAAAAATAAGTCTTGCCTCAGTAGTGGAGAATAACTACTCCCAGATTAAGCATGGCTCTGGCCCTGTCTAATAAATCTTGAAAAGCAAGACATAACAATTGAACTATTTCCAAATAAATTATGTATATCTAAGAAAAAAAGCCAGAGAATCTTTATAAGAATACGAAAATATCCAGCATCCAAAAAGTAAAATTCACATTATCTGGCATCCAATCAAAGGATACCAAGCATATAAAGAAGCAGGGAAATATGACCCATAAAATGAGTAAATTAAGAAAATTGATCGTTAAGTGACACAAATGTTAAAATTCCAGATATGAACATTAAAACAGATAACATAACTGCATTCCATATATTTACACAGTAAAGAAGAGACATAGAAGATATAAAAAGGACCAAAATCAGTTTTTTTTTAATGTGTGAGATGAGCAATACAATGGATGCATTAATAGCATAGTAGACACTGCAGAAGAAGAGATTAATGAATCTCTATTCAGGAACAGAAACCATTTAAAAAGGAAAAACTTAGAGAAAAAAACTGCAAAATGAAAAGAGTATCAGAGAGATGTGTGACAACATCAAACAGCCTAATATGTCTGTAGTGAGGAGAGAGGGTATAAAAGAAATATTTGATAATAACGTATTCCATCACTGCTTCTGTTCTACATTATACTGAAGGTTCCAGTCAATGAAATCAGACAAGTAAAAAAGGAAAAAGAAATAAAAAGGCATCCACATTTGAAGGAAAGAAATAAAACTACCCTTATTCAGACTACTTTTATACAGACAACATGATCACTTATGTAGAGTATCAATTGGCATCTAGAAAAGCAATACTAGAACTAATAAGCGATTTTAACAATGCAAGGTACAAGATGAATATAAAAAACTGCTTTTCTATATACTAACATCATATTTCTATATACTAACATCAGAGCCTGAATACCCAAAGCAATTTTTTTGTTTTGTTTTGTTTTTTTATGACAGCCAAAGCAATCTTGAGAAAGAAGAACAAAGCTGGAGGTGTAACACTCCCTGATTTCAAATGATACTACAAAGCTACATTAATCAAAACAGTATAGTATTGCCATAAAAACAGACACGTGGGGGCCAACACTGGTGGCCTAGCAGTTAACTTCAGTATGCTCTGCTTTAGTGGCCTGGGTTTGGTTCCCAGGTGAGGACCTACACTGCTCTGTTAGCAGCCATGCTGTGCTGGCAGCCCCATACTAAAAAACGGAAGACGATTGGTACGGCTATCAGCTCAGGGCAAATACTCCTCAGCAAAAAGCAAAAACAAAAACAAAACCAGACACACAGATCAATGGAAGAGAATTGAGAGCCCAGAACTGAACTTACACGTATACGGACAATTAATTTATGACAAAGAAGCCAAGAACATACAATAGAGAAAGGAAAGTCTCTTCAATAAACGGTGTCAGGAAGACTGGACAGCTACAAGCAAAAGAATGAAACTGGACCGTTATCTTACACCATACACAAAAATTAACTCAAAATGGATTAAAGACCAGAAACCATAAAATTCCTAGAAAAAAACAGAGATGGTAAGCTCCTTAATATCAGCGTTAGTGATGACTTTGTGGATCTGACTCCCAAGGCAAGGGAAACAAAAGCAAAAATAAACAAATGGGATTACATCAACTAAGAAGCTTATGCACAGCAAAGGAAACCATCAACAAAAGGAAGAGGCAACCTACTGAATGGGAAAAGATATTTGCAGATCATACATATGACAAGGAGTTAATATCCAAAATATATAAAGAACTTACACAATTCAACACCAAATAAACACACAACCCAATTAAAAAATGGGAATTGGATTTAAATGGACATTTTTCCAAACAAGACCTACAGATGGCCAACAGGCATATGAAAAGATGTTTAAGATCACTAATTATGAGGGAAATGCAAATCAAAACCACGAGATATCACCTCATAACTGTTAGAACAGCTATTATCAAAAGGACAAGAAATAACAAATATTAGTGAGGATGTAGAGAAAAGGGAACCCTCATACACTGTTTGTTGGACTGTAAAATGGAACAGCCACTATAGAAAACAGTATGGAGATGCCTCAAAAAATTAAGAATAGAACTACCATATCATCCAGCTATTCTACTTCTGGGTATATATTTGAACACAAAACACTAATTCAAAAAGATATATTCACCCCTATGTTCGTTGTAGCATTATTTACAATAGCCAAGACATGGAAACAACCTAAGTGCCCACTGATGGATGAATGGATAAGGATTTTGGTATACATATTCAATGAAATACTACTCAGTTGTAAAAACAGAATGAAATCTCGCCATCTGTGACAAGATGCATGAGAATATTATTCTAAGGGTAATATTCTAAGTGAAATAAGTCAGATGGAGAAAGACAAATATCAAATGTTTTCACTCATATGTGGAATCTAAAAAACCAAAACAATGAACAAACAAAACAAAAACAAACTCAGAAACAGAGAACAGATTGGTAGTTCCCAGAGGGGAAGAACTTGGTTGAGGGGAGCGGAAAATGGGTGAAGAAGGTCAATTGCATGGTGCAATGGTGTATGATGGATGCTAGCTAGACTTTTGGTGGTGATCACTTTGTAGTGTATATGGATTTTAAATAATAATATTGTACACTTGAAACTTTTATGATGTTATATACAAATTTTGCCTCAATAAAAAAATAAAGAATTATTAAAAGTACAATAATCAAGACATTACAATAGACAAATAGGTCAAAGAGCAGAAAAGAGTCCAAAAATAGACTGATACAATTGACTTTTAACAAAGATGCAAAGGCAAAATCTTTTAAAGATTTTTATGACTCTAATTTAAGCACATAATTTGAAGTAAAAATATATATAATGTCAAATCTGAAGGGAAAGATAAAAATATTAAGAAACACACACAAATGAATTAAAAACCTCTCGTACTAAAACATGATTCAAAAAAGACAATTTAGAAAAACTCCATTGGAAATATCAATAATCCAAACATCTCTGCCATTAACATGGCTCAAGCAGCCTGCAGTGCCTATTGTCAGTGCTCGTGTCTAATGGGCACTCCCAGTGCCAGAATTTGACCCACTGCACCTGTTGCCATTAAGATTGGCCAGGGCTCATTGAATAATAATTGATATCAGGCAAAAAGTAAGAGGAAAATTGGGGCATCATGTTGCTCTCCAAAAACAAAGATACTTTCAGAGATGTCTGAAAGACAAAAAGGCCAACTTGTAGACAACTCCCACTGAAAAAAGTGAAAATTAAATATTAGAAAACAATAATTACAGTAAATTGGACTGAGCTTGCCATATGAACAGTGAATCCCTATTGATACTAAAAGGTACATGTAAACAAAAGTAGAATAAAATATTATCATACATATTTCAATTTCCAATATTTAAAAAATTGCTAGATGGCAGTATATATCAATTTAACCAAATTATGTAACTCTTACACTTACATCTAAGTTTGTCAACAATACACTACCTGATTTGATTATTTAGAATTTTAGACCAACATTTATTGACATGGAAGTTGTCAATGCTATTTTATTACATGAAAAAGCAATCTACAAAATAGCCTGTAAGGTACAAAAACATGAATTTATTTCTTTATTGGAATAATAAATATTTATAGAAATACTATGCAAATGTGTGTATGTAGTTGTGTGTACCAATAAGTTAATAGGGTGATGCTGAGATTACTAATTATTTCTCTCTCTTTATACTGATTTATACTCTAAATCATAAAATATATATTATTAAAAATTAAAAACAATTAGTCTAAAAAATTAACTGGTGGGGAAAAACAGAACTTTTTCCAAGAAATCTGATTCTAAGAAAAATTTAATGAGTTATGTCATTTTTGTATAGGAATTACAAGTAGTTTACAGTGTGAGATAAAGTCAAAAGTAGTTATATCAAATAGGACAGCACTTTTTATATTATAGTCAGGATATAATATGGCCAAAATAGAGTAAAAATTTTCCTAACTTTCAGTTTTATGTAATGCATACCATTTGGGGTAACTAGTCTGTCATCACCTCACAAAGTGTACTTTCAAAAATCAAAATTAGCAAAAGCTTCATCTCCACCAGCCCCAGTTAGAGGGTAAAGCTCACCCCACCTTCCTGTCGCTCTCTTCTCTGCTTCTACGCCGTTGCTCCTCTATCCTAGCTTCTCTTCTGACATCTTCTCCAATCTTGGTCAGAAGTAACATCTCTTTGGTCTTCCATTCCTAAAGAGCACAATGTTAATGTACTCAGTATGGCTTCACAATAAACCTTTGTAGTTTATCCACCACCAACAAACAAATTAGAACAAGTCAAGGGCCTAAAGAAATCAGGTCAAGCTAAGGAAAGTCATAGGTTGGCTTTAGAATGGGCTTTCTTACCGCACTCCTATTAGGAACGCAGACATGATTATTTTTTACTAAAGCTAAATTTAACAGGTTTTCCTCCCCAAACTGAGGACATGTCTAGTAACTTTCACAATCATCTCTGTAAGAGCAGATATTGGCTCATACACATAGTGGGTGGTATCAGTCTCATTATTTTATGTAACAACTTTTGTATTGTAGCTGTGAAGAGAGATTAGTATGGGTAAATTATCTGACCTGCAATGACGTCAAGAAGCATGATGGACTGCTAAAATTATTTACAAATGAAGCAACTCTACGCGATTTTTCTCTCTGTTTGTTCTCTCTCACCTCTTCAATTTTTCGACGCAGAATCAGTTTTCTCCTTGTCTGTTCCCGCTGTCGTCTTTCTTCTCTGTCCATGCGGACGAGGTGCTGCTCTTCTGCTGCGTGCTCAAGTTGTTCTAATTCCTTACTTATCATATCCAAATACCTAAGGAAAAGTGCAAATATAAGTGAAGCCGATTTGGGTGTTTCCCTTATGATGGCATCATCTGCTTTGACATTCCCAAACCACCTCCTTGTTTGCTTTTTATTTCTTGAACTACAAGAATTTTACAGTTTTTCTATCAGCTTTGTTCATGGACCTTTAAACAACCCTGACCCACCAACTCACTACATTTTCTTCATTATACAGGACTCCCTACTTTATAAGCACCTGTTTTTATGGCCAAGACAATTGTAAAACATAGAGCAGACTGATTTAAAACATTTTGCACAGGAAGTATTCATAACTCGGTAGGTTTAGGAATATGAAATTGCAAAGAAGCCTAAAATAACTGAAAGATTGACTTCAAAACTGGAAAAAAACAGAGTTGAATCTCTTATGAAAATATGTGTACTGAGTCCCTTGTAACTTACAAGGCCATGAACAAATCTTCCATCTATAGTCTGGGTCTCTAGTGCATCATATGCGTTATGGAACTACCATGAAATGAAACCATGGGATATAAAACTCAGGTGATGCAGCCCAGGCCCTCACCTTAATGAAGGGGGAGAAAAAGAACTATAATATCCCTCCACTTCCTAAGAAATGGGCTTGACCATGGAATGGTAATGATTGAATCTGAGTAGATAATATCTGAAGGGCTTATAGAATTTTTTTAGAAACAATGCATATTTATATTGGCATTAGATAAAGTTATATCAAACCTCCTTTTTTGACTTTGCACTAACTTCCTCAAACTGAATGCTGTCAGCCATTAAAGATGAATTATAAAAAGCTGTTGTTACAGGCATGTGGTAAGATAATTTCCCTCTATCCTCTACTATAGGAAGGATGCTGGATCTGGTTTGTCCTTCAGTTATCAGTTTGGATCACTTCTTGGACTCCCAGCAACCCTGTTTGCTACCTGTTCTGGTAGAAATTCCTCTTCACAGTCTAGGCACCCAAGTTCCTAATGCCTGTATCTCCTGTTCTCCCTTCCTCTCCATACTGAGGGCAATATTGGAGTTAAATAGTGTCTAGTACTTTTAAAAAATACTTTCTGGTATTTTCCATCTTACTTGAGTCTACAACATATACATAAAATATGCATTAACTTCAATCTCACCTGTGCCTTATTAGTCGTTCCTGGTCCTTAATAGGTTGGGTGCCATCTTGTAACAACCAATTTTGGAACTGTGCAACATCAGAACGTCGAGGTATTTGATTATTTTCCTGTAGTTTATTTACTTGCTTCGCAAGCACTTTCTATTAAAAAAAAATTCGCATTTATCATACATATGTATATGTGTGTGTATATATATATATAATATTTTTTTAAATTTCCTAGAAATAAAACTGTCCTTTGACATACCTGTTTATGTTTAGTGTTTAGTAAAATTCCTATACTTTTTAAATAGATAATTCTGTTTAACTGCATTTACATCTGTTTTGAATCAATCACAGACATGGACACTGGAACCAAAGTAAAGATTTTTCTCTGAAAATAAATATTGATCTTATTTTTCTATCCATTCTGAAGAAATTAAATGAAAATATGGAAGAAGTAAAGGAAAAACTCTAGGCACAAAGGGAGAAACAGAGGAAAATACAGAACACAAGTATGGGGAAGTCATTCTCATTTCTATACAACTCTCTTAACATTAGAACATAACTTTGTAAAAGTACACATACACACACCTTTCTCATTTTTATCCAATTCTCTTGACCTTAAAACTTGAATTCATTCACACACGTATGCATACGCACACATACACACACACACACTCTCACACAACCTTTCAATCAAAAACTGAAAGGAAGTCACTGTCTGTACCCACTCATTCTACATCAAATCATTCCACTTCCCCTTTTAAAACAACACTTCTCACTGGATGAACACAGCTGCATGTGTGTAGGTACAAACACTCAGTGAAATGTTCTTTGAGTTACCTCTAGGACACTATAACTATTCATCTTGTTCCTCTCCCATTACTCAAGCTGTTTAGGGTTGCAGCTTAAGAATCTTGCTGCCACAATAGACTCTTCCTGTTGGCCCCAGCTGAGGTAGAAGGGACACACTTGAGTAGCAATTTAATTACTAAATTAGATCAGCTACCACTGGCATATTAATAGATGACCTGGTCCCTTTCCCTTTCTTGGCCATTATAG
Source organism: Equus quagga (assembly GCF_021613505.1). NCBI lineage: Eukaryota > Metazoa > Chordata > Mammalia > Perissodactyla > Equidae > Equus > Equus quagga. The sequence continues at coordinate 942,209 of NW_025798762.1, forward strand.
CAACCACAAAATATTATTTACTCCTGCTCTAATTTTCATTTGGAAAAATTATTTAGCTTGTCAAAATTAAAGGTAAAAATATTATAAGAGAATACTTTGCATACAAACAAAGCTTTCTTCCAAACCCTGTGTAAAGAAACCAAATTTAAATATGTAACTTACTTGTTCTCTTATATAGTTTCTTTCAAAGTCTAATTTTAAACTGGTAAGATATTGCCTGTACTTATTCAATTCCCTCAAGGTACATACAATCTAAAAAACAAAGCAAAACAAAACAACAATAACAAAAAATATATATAAATACAAATATTTAAAAATCATAGCAATCACTTTTCAGAGGAAAAATAGTAATAACATACCATCTGATAACATTTTGTATCAAGAGTAAGACATGGCTAACACTTTTATAAGTAGTATCTCTTTATAACTGTTAATTAATCAACAGGAAATTTCTATCCAAATAACATTACTTTATTAATATGACTTATGCCAGGATAAGGAATTTAGTACACACAATTGGAGTTATTAAAACAAAATACCAATGTAATAATAATCTTCAACCCCAGTAAGAACATAGTTTATCAGAATTCTATCAAGCTGCTTTTGCTAGGTAAAAGAAGAAGTAGTCTCATTTAGAAATAACTGTTGTCTGATTTCCCTTGACCCAAATACTGAGAAATTTATGGAATTTCCAATTAAGTATCTCTCATGATCAAATTAAAGGTGGTACAGGTCCCCCAGTGAGGTTACAGAAGCAAGCTCATATCGAGTCTTGGAGTTTTCAATGATTAAAAAAAGTAATCTAGGTGATATCAGCATCACGGCAGAGTGAGCTCTTCCCTTAGTCTCTCCTCCATAAGAAACAATGAAAAGGACATTCATAAATGAACAGAACACATTCATACAACACAATAGACATCTGAGAGATCCACATAGCCATAAGTCTGAAGGTGGGGATGCTGGACCCCCCCAGGAGGCAGTGGAAGGAGGTAAGGGGATTCCCTCTCCCTCCTGGAAGGCAGCGATCCAGAGCCTGGGACCTTGCATGGTGGCCAGCATGCAACACTGAGAGGAGAAGGGGGAAAAGGCAGGCCTCCATGGGAATGCTTGGGCTCTAGGGTTGCCTCCCAGCTGTGGGAATGCTCAACACCAAGGTGTCTATGCAATAGCTGAGCAGCCCAGGTAGGTGGGCAGACAGTGAGTGCAAAGCAGAGGTGTGTGGGATCATGCACGTGAAAGAATGCACCCACTGCCCCTCCTGCCTCACACACCAGCTCAGCTGGTCAGCCAGAGCAGGGGATCCCTACCAGAGTGCCTGAGCATATGTGGGTAAAGCGGCTGCAGCCAACAGACAAACACAGATAGGCTCTATCAGCACAGCTTCCAAAGGACAGGCACACATCTGCCAGGGTCGAAGAGGTCTTAGAAAACACAGCTCCAGCCCCTCCCTGTGATGGGAGGTGGAATCTGTGACCAGATACTACCACTAGGCGATGGAAAAAGTCCAACCCATCAAACAGCATGAAGAGGTATATTAACACTCCAGACCAGAAGGAAAATGATAAGTACCCAGAAATCAATCCTGAAGTCACAGAAATTTACAATCTAAATGACAGAGAATTCAAAACAGTTATTTAAAGAAACTTAATGAATTACAAGAAAACAGACAGTTTAATTATCTCAGGAATAAAATTAATGAAAAGAGGGAATTCTTCACAAAAGAGATTGAAACTATTAAAAAAAAAACAATTAGAAATGTTGCATATGAAAAACACAATGAATGAGATAAAGAAAAACCTGGACTCCCTGAATAACAGAGCTGTTATTATGGAGGACAGAAACAGTTACTTAGAGGACAGAAATATAGAAATGCAGAGGAGGAAGAAAAAGAACTAAGACTAAAAAGAAATGAAGAAATTCTCTGACAAATATTCAACTCAATTAGGAAATGCAACATAAGGATTATAGGTAATCCAGAGAGAGAAGGGAGGGAAAAAGGAGCAGAGAGCTTGTTCAAAGAAATAACAGCTGAGAACTTCCCAAACCTGGGGAAGGAGCTAGAATTACACGTAAATGAAGCTAATAGAACTCCTAATTACATCGATGTAAAAAGACCTTCTCCAAGGCATATACTAGTACAACTGGCAAAAATCAATGACAAAGAAAAAATATTAAAGGCAGCAAGGCAGAAGAAAATAGCCTACAAAGGAATGTCTATCAGGCTTTCAGCAGATTTCTCAGCAGAAACCTTACAGGCTAGGAGAGAATGGAATAATACATTCAAAATTCTGAAAGACAACATCTTTCAGCCAAGAATATCCAATGAAACTATCCTTCAGATATGACAGAGAAATAAAAACTTTCCCAGATAAACAAAAGCTGAGGGAGTTCATTGCTACAAGACACCCCCCAGCCCCCCAACAAGAAATGCTCAAGAAGGGCCTCATACCTGAAAACAAAAAAAAAAGAAAGGGGTTACAAAGCCTTGAGCAAGGAGATAAAAACACAGACAAAATCAGAAAATTGCAGCTCTCTCTCAGAACAGGTTAGCAAACAATTACAACATTGAAGATAGATACGTAGGGGCTGGCCCAGTGGTGTAGTGGTTAAGTTTGTGTGCTCCGCTTTGGTGGCCCAGGGTTCCCCAGATCGGATCCTGGGTGCGGATCTATATACCACTCATCAAGCCATGCTGTGCCGGGATCCCACACAGAAGAACTAGAAGTACTTACAACTAGGATATACAACTATGTACTGGGGCATTGGAGAGGGGAAAAAAAGGAAGATTGGCAACAGATGTTAGCTTAGGGCAAATTAAAAAAAAAGATAAAGGGAAGGAAAGCATCAAAAATAACCATAATCACTTCAGTTTAATCACAATCTCATAACACAAAATGGAATAAGTGGTGACAGTAACACAGGGAAGAGGAAAGGGATGCAATCTGCTTAAACTAAGGAAATAATAGGCCATCAGAAAATGGACTATCTCATCAATAAGATCTTTTATACAAACCTCAAGGTAACCACTAAACAAAAAATCAGAACAGAGACACAAATCATAAATAAAAAGAAAATTGAGAAAATTATTATAGACAAACACCAAACTGAACTGGCAGTCAGAAATACAAGGGAAGAGAAACAAAGGAAATACAGAAAAACTAGAAAACAAGAGACAAAATGGCAGTATTAAGTCCTCATATATCAATAATTACTCTAAAAGTAAATGGATTGCATTCTCCAATAAAAAGACACAGAGTGTCTGGATGGATTAAAAAACAAGACCCAATGATATGCTGCCTCCAGGAAACACATCTCAGCTCTAAAGACAAACAAGGCCCAGAGTGAAGGGTTGGAAGATGACACTCCAACCTAACGGCAAACAAAAGAAAGCAGATGTTACCATACCTATATCAGACAAAGTAGACTTGAAGATAAAAAAGGCAATGAGACACAAAAAGGGGAAGTTTAAATAATAAAAGGGACACTCCACTAAGAGGACATAACACTTATAAATACATATGGACCTAACACAGGAGCACCAAAGTACCTAAAGTAACTATTAACAGACCTAAAAGGAGAAATTATCAACACAGTAATAGTAGGGGTCCTGAACACAACACTTACTTTAATGGATAGGTCATCCAGACAGAAGGTCAACAAGGAAACAGTGGAATTAAAAGAAACAGACCAGATGGATTTAATATATGTATATATTAAACACTCCATCCAAAAACAGCAGAATACACATTTTTCTCAAGTACACACGGAACCTTCTCAAAGATAGACCATATGTTGGGAAAAAAGGCAAGCTTCAATAAATGTAAGAAGATTGAAATCATATCAGGTATCATTTCCAACCATAATGCTATGAAACTAGAAATCAACTACAAGAAAAAAGCTGGGAAAGTGAGAAATGTATGGAGATTAAACAACATGCTACTGAACAACCAATGGATCATTGAAGAAATTAAAAGAGAAATCAAAAAATATATGGAGACAAATGAAAATGAAAACACATTATACCAACTCACATGGGATGTAACAAAAGTGATCCCAAGAGGGAAATTCATAGCAATACAGGTCAACCTTTAAAAACAAGAGAAATCTCAAATACATAATCTTAATCTATACCTAACAGAACTAGTAAAAGAAGAACAAAGCCCAAATTCGGCAGAAGGAGGGGAATAATAAAAATTAGAACAGAAATAAATGAAATTGAAACCATAAAACAGTAGCAAGCATCAATGAAACAAAGAGCTGGTTCTTTGAGAAGATAAACAAAATTGACAAACCCTTACCCAGACACAGTAAGAAAAAAAAGAGAGAAGTTTCAAATAATAAAATTAGAAATGAAAGAGGAGAACTCACAATGGATACCACAGAAATACAAAGCATTATAAGAGAACACCATGAAAAACTATATGCCAACAAATTCGACAATCTAGAAGAAATGGATAAATTCTTAGACTCATACAACCTCACAAAACTAAAACAAGATGAAATAAAGAGTCTGAAGAGACCAATCACAAGTAAAGAGATTGAAACAGTAATCAAAAATCTCCCACAAACAAAAGTCCAGGATGAGAGGGCTTCTCTGGAGAATTCTACCAAACATTCAAAGAAGATTTCATATCTATCATTCTCAAACTATTTCAAAGAATCAAAGAAGATGGAACGCTTCCTAACTCATTTTATGAGGCCAACATCACCCTGATCCCAAAACCAGACAAGGATGAGACAAAGATGGAATATTACAGGCCAATATCGCTGATGAGCATACATGCAAAAATCCTCAACAAAATATTGGTAAAGTGAACACAGCAATAGATTAAAAGGATTATACACCATGATCAAGTGGGATTTATACCAGGGACACAGGGATGGTTTAACATTGGCAAATCAATCAGTGATACACAAGATCAACAAAATGAGGAATAAAAATGACATGATCATCTCAATAGATGCAGTGAAAGCATCTGACAAGATCCAAAATCCATTTATGATAAAAACCCTCAAAAAAATGGGTATAGAAGGAAAGTACATCACATAATAAAGGCCATTGTGACAAACCCACAGCCAACATCATACTCAATGGGAAAAACTGAAAGCCATCCTTATAAGAACAGGAACAAGACAAGTGTGCCCACTCTCACCGCTCTTGTTCAACATACTACTAGAGGTTTTGGCCAGAGCAATTAGGCAAGAAAAAGAAATACAAGGTATCCAAATTTGCAAGGAAGAAGTGAAACTCCTGCTGTTTGCAGACAACATGATCTTATATATAGAAAACTCTAAAGAATCCATCAGAAAGCTATTAGAAATAATCAACAACTACAGCAAACTTGCAGGGTACAAAATCAACTTACAAAAGTCAGTTGCATTTCTATACTCTAATAATGAACTAACAGAGAATTCAAGAATACAATCCCATTTACAGTCACTACAAAAAGAATAAAAAATCTAGGAATAAATTTAACCAAGGAGATGAAAGATTTATACAATTAAAACTATAAGATAGTATTGAAAGAAATTGAAGATGACATAAAGAAATAAATAATATTCCATGCACATGAATTAGAAGAATAAACAAAGTTAAAATGTCCATAGTACCTAAAGCAATCTACAGATGCAATCAATCCCAATCAGAATCCCAATGACATTCTTCATAGAAATACTACAAAGAATCCTAAAATTCATACGGGGCAACAAAAGACCATGAATTGTTAAGCATTCCTGAGAAAAAAGGGAAAAGCTGGACATATTACAATCCTTGACTTCAAAATATACTACAAAGCTACAGTAATCAAAATAGTGTGGTACTGCTACAAAAACAGAAACACAGATCAATGGAACAGAATTGAAAGCCCAGAAATAAACCCACACATCTTTGGACAGCTAATCTTCAACAAATGAGCCAAGAACATATAAGGGAGAAAAGAAAGTCTCTTCAGTAAGTGGTGTTGGGAAAATTCGACGGCCATATGCAAAAGAATGAAAATAGACCATTATCTTTCACCACGCACAAAAATTAACTCAAAATGGATTAAAGACTTGAGGGCAAGACATGAAACCATAAAATTCATAGAAGAAAATATAGGCAATACACCCTTTGACATCGATCTTAGACGCATCTTTTCAAATACCATGTCTACTCAGGCAAGGGAAATAAACAAAAAAAATAAACAAATGGGACTTCATCACTTAAGAGCTTCTGCAAGGCAAAGGAAACCAGGAACAAAATGAAAATACAACCCACCAACTGGGAGAAATGTTTGAAAATCATATATCTGACAAGGGGTTAATCTCCAAAATATATAAAGAATTCACACATCTCAAAAACAAAACAAAAAAAACTCAATCAAAAAATGGGCAGAGGATATGAACATTTTCCAAAGAAGATATACAGATGGCCAATAGGCACATGAAAACATGTTCAGCATCACTAATCATCAGGGAAATGCAAATCAAAACTATAATGAGATATCACCTTACAGCTGTTAGAAGGGCTATACTTACCAAGACAAAAAATAACAAATGTTGGAGAAGATATGGAGAAAAGGGAACCCTCATACATTGCTGGTGGGAATTCAAACTCGTGCAGCCACTATGGAAAACAGTATGGAGACTTCTCAAAAAATTAAAAACAGAAATACCATACAATCCAGCAATCCAACTACAGGGTATTTATCCAAAGAACTTGAAATCCACAATTCAAAGAGACTCATGAACTGGTATATTCATTGAAGCATTATTCACAATAGCCAAGATGTAGGAGCAACCCAAGTGGCCATCGACTGATGAACGGACAGAGAAGATGTGGTGTGTATATATATATATACACATACACACACATACACAATGAAATACTACTCAGCCATAACAAAAGACAAGATAGTCCCATTTGCAACAACATGGATGGACCTTGAGGGCATTATGTTAAGCGAAATAAGACAAAGACAAACATTGCATGATTTCACTCATATGTGGAAGATAAACAAATACATGGACAAAGAGAACAGATTAGTGGTTGCCAGAGGTGAAGGGGGCTGGAGGTTGGGCATGAGGGTAAAGGGGTACATTTATATGGTGACTGACAAATAATAATGTACAACTGAAATCTCATAATGTTATAAACTATTATGACCTCAATAAAATACTTTTTTAAAAAAAGAAGTAATCTTTAACCCACTTTATTATTGCTGGTGATGTAGCCACCTTTCTTTAACCTCCTCAGGATATCTTTGCGCTTATAGTATGCTCTCAAATGTGGATCGTGGAGACTTTTATACTGGTTTTCCAAAAGTCGACAGTAAGGGTCAGTCAGATTAAAACCATAAGAAGGTCGAAAAAGCTGCGAAAACAGATTTAGAAACATTATAAATGTAAAATTAATGAATTACACTTTTAAATATCATTCAATTGAAATGACTAGACTGTTCACTGAAAATAAAACATGTAAGAAGAATGTGAAGTGGGGAAAAACCAGCAACAGAAAGATTTGTATTGGGCAATGTTAATAGCCTATCCTAACCTCTTTTCCCTACTGACTTGAATTATTCTAAAAACCCATCCTCACTCAATTAATTCCGCTCCTGATCAGCATCAGTCTTTGGCCCTGAGCCACAGAAGAAAGGAGGAAAGGAAAAGAAAGGGAATAGGGTAAAAGTTGTTTTGATATATGAAACTGATGCTAAGATTCTCTCTTTTCTTCTTCCCTCTTCCAGATCAACCCACTGCATTCAAAGGATATAGGGATAATACTAATTATGATTATTACATTTAAATAATCTGAAAATGAAAATCTTCATGAAGATGTATAGAAAAAACTTTAACAAAAAATAGTAAAAGTAAAACTCAGATGTTAAAGATAATGGATTAAAGACTTATTGTATCTTGGGTTCTTACCTAATAAAAGAAACCCAACAATCTCTGAGTGGTACAGTCAAGAAAACAATTCAAGGTCTATAAAGTTGAACATATTGGAGAACCAATTATAAAGGATATTGATAGGGATTGAGGTTTCTCCATATGTGTAAACACCAAATACAACCTATTCCATAGCAACTAACATATAAAAGGAGGCAAATATCAGCTAATAGTCATGTTTCTACATCTATTACTTTAGAGGAAACACCTGCGTTATTTAATCTCATTTGTAAGTTAAAACATTACCAAAGTGAGTTTTGGTGTGAGTTCTTAGTCCACTTTTCAATAGCAGGATAGTGATAACAGGTTATGAGAGAACCTCTGAAGGGGAAAACGTGGAGGATGGAAGTAGGTGTGGAAGTTGTCCTAATGTTGCTTTTGCTTTTTTTGTTTTTTGCTTTCTTCTAAGTTTTCTTGGCCAGAACAAGATAACTTTAGTCTAAAGTAACGTCAAAGCAGGAAGTGGCTCAAGTGAAAGGCAACTGGAATGTTGCCAGAGGTAGCAAATCTGAGAGCACCTGCTCTGTTTGCAGAGCAAATGGTATTACAGCAAATAGTACATTTGAGGAAGCAGACAAAAGAGAGGGCTAAGTTTATACGCTAAAAACGAGGGATACAGACTGCCAGCAAGCTTTAGGAAAGTTAGTTTGTATGGATGTGATTCAGTCAAATTATGTGAGTTTGGCATATTTTTAGTTAGCTTGCTGTATTCTAGTAGAACAGATTTGTTTTTAAAAAGGGAAATTATATGTTTTCTAGAAACAAAAGTCACTTTAAGAAATCATATTTATTAGGTAAGTATCAAATACCAAGGAGCCCTACTCATTTCTGATGACATCATAGACAGTAGAAGGGTAAGGGGGTCACTCAGAATTCATACTTGTAGAATTTTTTGCAATATCGATCAAAGCAACCACTCCAAAAGAATGTACTGAACCTCCTTCAGCATTAGTTACTGAGTGAAGGGCTGGGGAGGTTTGAAGATGGGAGTAGCATTGAGGACTAAAAACATGAAAGAGTTTGAGGGAAGTACACACTATAACCCAGTATAACTTAAATTATGAAGTTAATGTTGAGTAAAATTATATAAACCAAGGGCAATGCAAATTCTAAGGAAATATAAGTTAATTTGGAGGATTCAGAAAGAATCCTGAAAGGTGAATCAAATTCATAGGTTGAGGGGAAGGGGAAAGGGCATTCCAGGTTTGGGAGGCAAGGTGAACAAAGGCACAGAAATATTAACACGGTATGTGTGGGCAGGTATGAAAGACCCCAGCTGGAAGGAGCTGAGGCTCTGGATGGGAGAAAAGACTAGATGGGGAGGCCACGGCAAAACACGGAGTCTGCTCACGCAAGCAGAGCCTTCTTCCATTAAAGTGAGGTTAAAGTACTAAACACGGTAACTCAATTCAGCTCCACTTGTTTCTCACTTAGTGTGTGAACCAGAATTCAGCTCCAAACAAAATCATAGAGAAGTGTTCTGTAACGAAAATTTTGTCCAAATTATTATTGGTTAAAATCCTAACATATAATTAAATGCCAGCCAGCACCGATAACCTTTCACCTTTCAACCAAACATGTTTCTAATAAAATCTCACTAAATGGGTATATATGAAGTGTTATTATAAAGAAAAGTTAATATGGATCCATAAATTATAAATTAAGACGGAACTAAGAATCTAAACTTTCTAGCCCCTGATTCTGTCCAAACCATACTGGATGAGGTTGCTGGGTAGGCATCCTAGACAATACCTCAGGTTAGATGTGGGTTTGATTATTTTTTCCTGTGAATGTTGGTGCAAATTCCCTTAATGGACTTTATATGATGTAGCTCCTGAATTGAACGGCAAGGAGCAGAAAATGGCAAGGAAAACCAACGTAAAACAGTAATTTTTAAAAGGTAAAGTAATTTTTAACTTTACCTTTTCACTTAACTTTGTAGTATAGTACAGAGTGTTGCTTCCTGGGATCATAGGCAGCTTGACCCCGAGAGGCAGATCCAGGAGTTGAGCCGCTCCGACACCCGGAAAGTGGGTTTTGTGCACACCCTGTCGGATTGGAGCGCAGAGGCGTGTCTCTCCCTGGGTACCACTCCTTCAGTTTAGGTGCTACTCCTCCCCAGCCACAGCAACCGGAGCCCGCAGCCCGGCTCCAAGGGGCCTGCCCTGCCACGCAGCCCTGAAGCCCCGCCTGCAAGGTCCCCTGCTCCCCTCCGACCCCGCAGCCCGAGCGCCTCCCCACCCCTGCCCCGGCACCGCCCCAGCGCCCCCGCGAGGCCCGGAGCCGACGGTTAGGCAGCCCATCTCCCCGCCCCGCCCCGCAGGCCGGACCGGGCCCACCGCCACTCACGTCTCCGCACTGCTGGCTGTCTGCGGCCAGGCCGCTGGTGGCCGACTTGCTGGCGGCGACGTTGGCCGCCTTGGAGCAGGCGCTGAGGTAGAGCTCCATAGCCGGCCCGGGCCGCCCAGCCCGCTCGCCTTCCCTCGCACCCCTTCCGCGGCGTCGTCCCCCGGCCCCACCGGCCCCGGAATGGCCAGTACCCCGCGTCCTCGAGGCCGCCTCGCGCGCGGCGTTCCGGCTCCGAACGTGGGGCCCCGCGCGCAGAGTCGGGGAGGTGCGTGCGGGGCCTGGTTTAACGGGGTGCACCTTCCAAAGAGCCTTCTTCTTGAAGCCAGCAGCCCTCATCAAACCAATCCCAAATGAAAACCTCTAAGGCTTTGGGGCGGTAACTGGCCAGTGTCTCCTGGCTTCCAAGGAGCTGTGGTTCTGTGCAAAAAAGAAAGCCAGGAGTGATATTACAGCCCATTGTATGGCCACAGAAGCCTGGCTTTCTACATGGCCCCTCTTAGAGACACTGTGACCACACCCCAGCCCCAGGCTCCCACACCGTGTTCCCGCTCCAAGTCCCACGCAATGTATATTGGCTTCCTCATGCGCTCATTTGCATTCCTCCTGTCCTCCTCCCCCCTCTAGTCTTGCACTTTTCTCTAGCTCTCTTCATCTCTCCCTCCCACTCCCTCTTCTCTGCTGCCTTTGCCTTGTTATATCCCTCTTTCTCCTCCCCTCAACCGTCCAGCCAAAATTTATAAAGTGCCTGACCCGTTTGGGCCAGTCCTTGAGCTGGGCACTGGGGAGACAGCAGGGAGTAAGATGTGGCCCTTCCTTCACGAAGCTGACTAGACTGGGAGTACTTTAAGAGCAGAGACTGCTTCTGAATTGTCAGGAGTTTGGACTTAGCCTCTTAGATTCCTTGGCCCACTGTTGTTTTCTGTGATTTCTGGGCCAATTAGTAATAATACCTACTATTTATTGAGAATTTGCTAACTCCAGATATTGTGCTAAACGCTCACTGCATTTAATCTTTATAACAGCTGTGTCAATAAGTACCCCTTTTCTTCCCAAAGATTAAAGAAGAATGATAATTACTATTAAATAGTGGGCCCAGAGGCAGTTGCTTAATGATGTATTCTGCTTTTACATCTTCTTTGTTTTAATGCCAGTCCTATGCTTCAGACTCCTGAATTTGAAATCTAGCCTTGGGATATAGTCCAGGGCCAGCTCTCCACGTGGATGTCTCTCTCCACATGGATGTCTCACGATCATCTCAAACTCAGCAAACTCACATCTCAACCCACCACCTTCACCCAAAGGGACAAAACAAAGGTCATATTCTTCCTGCATTTCCCATCTGGGTGACAATACCAGTATTTACCCAAGCCAGAAACTGAGAAATGCTCCTAAGTACTTCCCTTGTTGCCCACGTTCAGTTGATCTCTTAGTCCTACTGATTTTATCGCTGACATTAACTGGTCCTTGCCTATCTATCTCTACACTACTCTCCCAAGTAAGTCACTCATCATTTTTTATTTTTTGTCTGTGATTGCCACAGCCTTATAACGTCTCTCTGCCACCATTCATCCTAACAATCTTTTAGCAAGTTGATCTCTGATGCCATTTCTCTCCCCTGCATTCAATCCCTAATTGCTCTCAGGAAGACAACACCAAGCATGTAACAGCCTCTGTGACTTGTTCCCTGTTTCCTATTGCTGCTGTAAAAAATTACCACAAGTTTAGTGGCTTAAGACAACACAAAGGTATTACAATAATTGAGATCAGCATCAGCAGTCTGAAGTGAATCTCACTGTGCTGAGTGAGTGCTGGTGTTGGCAAGGCTGCGTTCTTCTGGAGGCTGTAGGGCACAGTCTATGTCCTTGCTCTTTATAGCTTCTAGAAACTTCCCTTTCCTCTCTTTTCAAATCTAGCACATGGCATCTTCATATCTCTCTCTGACTCACACATCTTCCTCTCGCTTCTATAATTAAAAATCTTTTGATTACCTTAGGCCCATCTAGATGACGCAGGATAATTTCTTTTTTAAGGTCAGCTGATTAGCAACCTTAATTCCATCAGCAATCTTCCTCTCCCATTGCCCTGAAACGTAACATATTCATAGGTCTTGGAAATTAAGATGTAGCCACCTTTGGGGCATATCATATTGCCTACCACTGCCCTTTTCTCCCTTTCTAAGGAACAAGTCCCCTATACTACCTCTCAGAATTGAACCCCAAAGGATGTAGAACTGTTCGCAGTTAGTTCCCTGCACCAAGCCTGCTGATCCAAGACTCTCTGTCTTTGCTGTGCTCTTCCTTCTGCCTGGCAGCTCTTTGTACTTCATTGCTTGGCTAATTTCAATCAACCTCTAAGACTACTTAAGTATCATCCCCTCTAGGAAGCCTTTCTGACATTCTAAGCTTTTGCCAAATTCTCTTCCTCTGTGCTTGCCTCCATCTTGGCACTTTTCACATTACATCAAAAATCTCTCTTTACTTATCAGTCTCCCTTTAATAGGACGGAAACTGCTTGAAAGCAGGTATGGGCTTATTCAGCTTTATATGCACAATATTTAGCATAGAGCCTAGCAAGCATTTAGTGAGCCCTAAGTATATTTTTGTTGTCTTGACCTATGCAGATCTGAGAGAGCCCAGTGAAGTGTTTTAAGCAGATTGTCATTTTAGAAGATCATCCTGGTGACGTTATGGAGGGTGGCTCTGTAGGGGTGAGACTGAAGGCCTGGGAGACTTCATGATATGTCATCTCATAGGCATGAAACAGTCAGGTCCTGAGATGACAAGTCAAAGGCAATAGGAATGAAGGGGAGAGAATGGATTTGAGAGACATTTGAAACAACAATGTCATAACTTTGGGTTCTCCCTCATCTCACCTACTTTAAAGACAAGAGTTGGAGGGCATGCTTGCTGTTGTGAAGCTGACAAGGGTAGATGACAAGCTGGGATTCTGGAGGAAACAGTTAAGTTAGAAAAGTAAATGAATTCCTTAAAAGAAACACATCAAACAGATGAGTTCTTTTTACAAGGAAAACAGTTGAAAAGTGAGAACAGAGAGGCAGGAAGTCTATAATATTTATGTATAAGGAAGGATTTGTTGCATTCTTGGAGATGTTAGAGGAGTATGTTTCTGAAGTTATATGAACTTTGGGGTCTTTTCAGAGACTATATTTATTGGCCTTTGCTTCATAACAAACAGTTTACAAAATTTAACAGCTTTAAACAATGATTTATTATTTCTCACAACTCTCTGGGTTAGCTGGCACTTCTTTTGGTCTGGGCTAGCTCAGCTTGGGCTGGATTATCTAGGATAGCTTCACTTACATGTCCAGTGTGTCAGCTGGGATGGCTGGAATAATTGGGATTGGTGGACCACTCTCTATAGATGTTCATTTTATCTTCTGGGTAATTAGATCATGCTTTTTTACATGGAGGTCTCAGGGTTCCCAGCATCAAGAGAGGATAAACAATGTGCTTGTGTGCTTTTCAAATCTTTGCTAGCATCACGTTTTCTATTATCCCATTGGCCAAAGCAAGTTGCATGGCCAAGCTCAGAGTCAGCATGGGCAGGACCTACCCAAGGGTTTAGATACAGTAAGACTTGCATGCTTGGGGACGTTTCTACAAAAATCGTCACAGTTCATTCTCTGACCCCTGTGATTTATTACCCCTCCTAAGGCTACCAAAAGTCTCATTCAATGATGTTGTTAAGCTTAAAGTTCAGTATCTGGCGATGTACAGTCATGTCTAAGGCCTCCTTGGATACTACCTTTATTAATTGAGAGATCCATGAACTAAAAACCAAGTTGTATTAGTTATCTATAACTAAGTAACACATATCCCCAAAACTGTTAGGCTTCAAACAACAATAATCAGTTATTATCTCTCGTGGTTTCTGTTGTTTAGGGATTCAGATGAGGCGTAGAGGAAACAGCTTGTCTGCTCTGTGACCTTTGGAACTTCAGCTGGAAGACTGAAGGCAGGGAGCTGGAATCAGCTCCTTCTAAAGTTATTAGGAAACTGTTCCTTTTGGATCTTACCTTTAAGATTTGTCAGAAAGGACAAGAATAGTCTCAGTCTAGGCCTAATTATTATTAATCCTGAGGTGAGACCCTTCTGTGTACTCTGTGGAATGCCTCATCGATCAAAAGATTTTCTAGTCTGGCTGGTAGGAAAAGGCACTATTATTTCCAGCTCTGTTGTCAGTGCCCAGCACTATTTCAAATCCTTTTGAGAGGTTCTTTCCCTGGCACCTGCCAGTTCTGTCATACATGCCTGCTGACCAATGGGCAAAGAATACACAAAGATGACCCTCTGCGCATCTTGGGAATTCTTGTCTTATGCAGCTCTCGTCTCCCTAGTTCTCTGTCCCACACACTCTACCATGTTGGTCTCCCTAGGTGTGGGAGACACCGTGGTATGGAAACTCTCTCAAGTCGGTAAGCAGGGGCAATAGTATGCTTCACTTTTTGGTTTCTCCAAACAGACAATGTCTCTCTGAGGTGATTGTCCTGCATTGCCTAATGTCCAGTGGCTTGAAAACTGTTGCTTCATACATTTTGTATGTTTTTTAGCTATATCACGTGGGTTTCAGGAGGGTAAATCTTGTCCCTCTGGCTGTCTCTTTACAGGAAGTAGAACTCAATTTGAGTTTGATAATCAAACTTTAATTCTGTGGGTAACAATCACCCTTCTAATTTGAGGAAACTTCTGCGTATCTGAATCTTGGTAGGCATTCAACTCCACTTTTAACTGAAACCACAGATGAGGCACAAATTTCTATCCTACATGCCCTGGCTGCAAGGTCACAGGCATGTGACTTTGTATCCTGAAAAGGAATTAACACAAATATTCTTGGACAGTAAAGGACCGCAAAGACTGGGCAGTGGCTAATTTCCAGTCACATTACCAGTGGTAACATTTTAATCCAGCGGCATCTGTGACCTGATATTGTATTTCCTCTCCTAGTTTACTTAGAATTCTGTGGCTCCTGTCCTATTTTCTTCAACTTGGATACCAAACCTTTTTATATATTGTCTATTTGCAGCTCAGATCCCTAGCTCATGTAATTGTTGCTGTACTCCCAATTCCTCTTCATTTTTATTTATTGTTTCTCAATGTAACTATGAGTAGAAGATCCAAATGCTTGGGGTTTACTACCTCCTCATGTCTGGTTAAGAAATGAAACCTAAGATATTTATGATCCTGTATTAGAATTCTCCAAAGAAGCCAATAAACAGGATGTATGTGTGTGTTTTTGTGTGCGGAAAGAGAGGGAGAGACAGAGACAGAGAGATTGATTGACTTAAGGAGCTAGTTCATGGAATTGTAGAGGCTTGACAAGTCTGTAATGTCATGGAATAGGCCAAGAGGCTGAAGACTCAGGGAAGAGTGGTGTTTCAATACAGTGAGATCTGCTGGGAGAATTCCTTTTTGCTCAGCGAAGGTCAGTTTTGTTCTATTAAGGCCTTCAACCGATTGGGTGAGGCCCACACACATTATGGGGAGCAATCAGCTTTACTCAAAGTCCATTGATTTAAATGTTAACTTCATTCAATATAGACTCTCACAGAAACTTTCAGAATAATGTTTAACTAAATATCTGGGCACTGTGGTCACCCAAGTAGACACATAAAATTAACCATCACAGATCTTCATTCTTTGTTTACTTTAAATTAATTTAATGAATTAAATTCTGAACCTGGAAAATAGAAGTTGATCATTTGAGTTTGGGAAAAACATTCTGATTTCAGTTACTCTCTTTAAACACTGTATTCAATTAATGTAATCTTATATGGATTCAATCTAGCTATAAATTTTCCTGATTGTATTTATCTTTAACTTTTATTCAATTATATTTACCTCCTTAATTTCTTGAATGCTTAAGGGTTCATTCAATTATTTGTGCTTCACCTAGTCTTTGACATATATTCTATAACAATAGGGGATATTAATAGGGATAACTCTTTATAATACCCTCTTTTATTAATATGTGGTAGACCAACATTCTTCCAATAGCCTTATTTTTCTTCCTAAGCAAGATTTCTTATTAGAAATAAAAGGAAAACTTTTATTAAAAATTAATTTTCTTTGCTTTCTTAAATTTATGTTGTCCAAATTTGATAACTGAACCTTAAAATTTATAATCATTGATATTAATAAAGTCATCAGAAAATATTCTCAATATTATATTGCAGTAATAGTAATTCATGTAACAGTTATAAGAGCAGTCCTCACATAGAGTATGCCTAAACTTACTACAACGGGGGCCAATTAGATTATAATTTAATAGAAATACAGTCATATGTTGCTAAACAACAAGGATACATTCTGAGAAATGTGTCCTTAGGCAATTTTGTCATTGTGCAAATGTCATAGAGTGTACTTACACAAATCTAGATGGAATGGGCTACTGCACACCTAGGCTGTAAGGTACTAATCTTACAAGACCACCATCCTATATGTAGGCCATCATTGACAGAAGCGTCCTTATGTGGTGCATGACTGACCGTACTGAAAATAGAATAGACTGAAACTAAGAAACCTGGAAATGGCATAACCATTTTAAAACGGCAAAAAGTTTGAAAGGTTTTAATATTTCTTTCCAGAAATGTATAGTAATGATTGCAATGTGCAATCTAAACAAATGCCTGAGAAATAAAACAGGAAATGAAATAGAGATATTCAAATATATAGTATTTAAGGTGAAATGCTCACCCAGTTGCAGTTATAGGCTATAAAATAGGTATAGGTAGATAGAATAAAGGGCAGAGTAATGTAAATCCCTTCAGAGACTTCTAACATAGGACTATAAGAGTGTATTAGTTTCTTGGGGCTATCATAACAAAGAACCACAAGGTAGTTCTGATTAAACTGATTAAAACAACTGATATTTAGTCTCTCACAGTGCTGCAGGCTAGAAGTCCAAAATCAAGTATTGGGAAGGCTGTGCTCTCTCCAAAGACTCTATGAGAGGATCCTTCCCTACTACTTCCAAGCTTGTGGTGATTGTTGGCATCCTTGACATTCCTTTTTCTTGTAGATACATCACTCCAGTCTTTGCCTCCACCTTCAGATGGCTGTCTTCCCTCTGTGTGTGTCTCTGTATCCAGATTTCCCTCTTTTTATAGGAACACCAATCATTGGATGACAGCCCACTAGTTAATCCAGTCTGACCTCATCTTAACCAGATTACGTCTGTAAATTCTCTATTTCTAAATAATTTCACAGGCTGCGGTTCTAAGTAGACATAAATTTTGGAGGGACACCCTTCAACCAAGTGCAAAATGTTACAGAACATCCTGCTGATGGGGTAAGATTGATATATTGATGTGTCAAAAAGGCTTTGTTAGGATATTGATTAGACAGAGGGTTCAAAATAAGAATCTGTCTAGTAATAACAAAAATATAGACGTCAGAATCATCCTGATGTATGTGGTTTCTAAACAATCAATCCCAGAACCTACAGAGATAGGATTAAATTATGTAACCTGCCATAATTGATTCAGTAAGAGTAGGCAAAAAGCATAAATGATTATCACTCACCCGTAGTCCCTGAAGTAGTCTATTTCTGCCAGGCAAAAGCTTACCTTCTGTTTAGTTACTACCTCTGATTAAGCACTGCTCCTTGTGTTGCTGACAAATCTGACTGAAATTTTAAAGTAAACGATCCTCTGATGATATGTAGTTTATCAAATGTAAAGTAATTATTTTTCCATATTTCTGTAAAATAACTTGTTTGCTGATGTTTTAGATTTTTTTCTAATAATTATCATCTTTACAAAAGAGAAATGAAAATTTATATTAAAAATCTAGTAAGAGAAATTTTATCCTTAGTACTGTCCTGCCTCTATTGCAGAACAAATTAGCACCTGATTTTTTATTGCCTGGCCCTTATCTCTCTCATTACTTGATGGCTCTCTGTGGGTCTTATGTCCCCAGTAAGATTCTGGGTGCCTCTGATGGGAGTTATGTTGCTTGAATCTCTTGGTTCAGTGGTGCCCAGAGCTGTGCTAGGCATTCAGGCTGCTCAGTATTTCTTGATTACCCTTTAGACACTGCTAATAGCATACACATACACACACACACACACTCACAATCTAGTAAGGACCACACAGGATCTTTTCATAATGTACGGTATATCTCTTTGACAATATCCCACCCATTTAAAAACTTTGCATTCTGCTTGCATTGTTTTTAAAACATATATTTATATTAATGATGATGAAAAGCTGATACTTAATTCAGATTCCTGATTTGTTAAGTGGTTCAGACCATGCAGAAAGAAAGTGACCAAATTAAATATTGATTGGGAACTTTATTCATGTATATTCAATATATATTTTAGGTTATGGCACAAACAAATCATAGTGAAATATTATGTAAACAGTAATGTTCAAACATATTTCTGGTTTAAGCTTTCAAAGGAGGGTAGCATAAAATTTAAGGTAACCAGTCATACAACACATCACAGGTGGGAAAAATTCCCTGGTAGCAAGAGGCATTAGGAATAAATGGCGCAATATTAATACTGCGGAGTTAGGGTTTAAATCCTATTTATTTCAACTCTTGGCTTTAGTTTCCTCATCTCTAAAATTAGCATAATGATAATCCTTATCTCATAGGATTGTTACATGAGTTAAATTGATAAAAACAGCAAAATGCACTGCCCGTAGAGATGCCCAATCGATGATAGTTTTATTATTAGCATTACTTTGATTGAGTGACATTAATAGAGACAATTAATTTAAATGATAGGCAGTCTTCCCCAGGTCAGTGTAGTACCGACTGCTGTACCATTGAGACAGGAACCAGTCTAATGAGATAGGGCCATCTGCAAGGCCCCTGACCTAACAAGATTGGCCCTAACCCATCTGCAAGCTAGGAGAATCAGATGGAGGTTACCAAGGTCCACATTCTGCAGCCTCTGGACTTTCCATTGTTTACGCATGCGCCCTAGCACGCAGGAGTCCACTGAAGGTGACCCTAGTCTCATTAGCATATTAAAAATCACACCCAGGGGTGGAGAGCTAGCATGCTAATAATACTTGAGTCACATGTAATAGCATGCTACATGACAGCGCAGGCGCAAGTAAAACCCCACCTCTAAGTGCCATGACAAGGCACTCCTCCCCAACTTCTGCCTAATAAAAGCCCCACAGTCCTGCTCCATAACGAGCGGGTTGCCTGCCCTTTACTTTCCGCACCAGCTCCCTTGTGCCTTTCCTGTGCACAAGCTAAAAAACTTTTACTTTTCTACTCCTATTTGTTGTCTTTCTTGATGTCTATCCTGGAGTACAATAAGAACCCAGTGTTCCAGTAGCACCATGTCTTCTAGCTTAAAATCATTGAGACATTGAGGAAATGGCCTTTCTGGTTATTATAGAATTATTTCTTGTCATTTTAATTGTTGGACTACATTGCCCCCATAACCCCAATCACTGTTATTAATGGGAGTATGCTGTATACATTTGGTGTGTTTGGGGAAAAAATGTTTGAAAAATAGTTGGAAAATATTATCCAGCAAAATGAGTATTTTTGCTCTACTAATCAAGGAACTGTGGTTGGGCCAACAGCTTAATTGCAGCCTTGTGAGAAACCTTGAGCCAGATGCATAGGCTAAGCTGGGCCCAGTTCCTGAGGCTCAGGATCTGTGAGATACTAAACATTTGTTGTTTTAAGCTGCTAAATTTTGGAACAATTTGTTACATAGCAATAGGTAACTAATGCTTATTCTGTACCGTTCACTGTGGTAGGCAGCCAGCAAGGTATGTATCATGAAATCCTTTCATTAACATTGAGAGACAGTTATTACAGTCTCCATTTACAAAGAGGAAATTTGGGTTTGGAGAAATTAATTTGCCCACCATCATAAAGCTTTGAAATTTGCTGAGATCTAAGAGATTCTTAACCAGGAAACAATTATCCTTTCTTTCCATCATTTTTAAAATAAAATTATTTCTTATGTCTTAAATTTTTTTGCAGTGACATTGAGATAATTGACATACATGACTGTGAAAGTTTAAGGTATACAGCATAATGGTTTGATTTACACTTATTTTGAAAAGATTACCACAGTAAGTTTAGTTAGCATCCATCATCTCCTATAGATACTAGAAAAAAGAAAAGCAAAGCAAGAAAAGAAATTCCTTGGGATGAGAACTGTTAGAATTTACTCTGTTACCAACTTTCCTGTGTATCAGACAGCAGTGTTAGCTATAGTCATCGTGTTGTACATTACATGCCTAGTACTTATTTATCTTATAATGGGAAGTTTGTCCCTTTTGACCACCTTCCTTCACTTCCCCTCCTCTTAGATCTTGAAAAACTATCTACATATGTGCTTCTCTTGTTGGACTTCACTAGTATAAAACTAGGGAGAATAATAGAAAACCAACAGTAAAACTACTACATGGGTGTATCTTTGTCATCTGTACTATGCACCATTATGACTATGACAGAGCCTGAAAGAGGCATGAGGGGCGGGTTATAAAAGGATTGATATACTGAGTTCTCTCCTTGATTCTATCTCAGATGTTAAAGATAGAATCTCTAAACTACTTTACATACTTCAATAATTTGTCATGATCCCATTCATCTATTTATCAATTTTAGTAATTTTCTGTGCTTAATACAGAAGAAGGTAAATTCACCACATCATGAATTAAATACTAATTTCTTTCTTGGTTCTTAAGAGGTAACTTCCTCTCTCATTCTAAGGTAAATATATTTGATCAACATGTCCATAGCAGCTTATCCTTGTCATCTGGAAAGGAAAAAGTGAAGTTGCAGGTCTGTAATACAATCTTTCCATTTACTAGGTCCAGGGAAAGAAAGAGGCAAGTGGCCTGAACTCATCCACTTATAAACATGCCAAGGACAAACTTACCAGCACAACAACAACAAAGATTTTTGCTAGCAAGAGTCTTTCTATGGAATGCTTTAGCAAGATGTACCTAATTGTCTAGAACTGCATATGGTAAACAAACTTGAATATATAGACTTCTACATAATGGCTAGTTGAAAAATGTTATGTAGTCTATGTAACCCTCTCCATATAAAATATAAATGTCTCCTAACCTAACTGGTCCTTCTATTGAAACCTGCAAACGGTTAGCTATTGATGATTAAGTAGCTAGGGATTAATTTTTTTTTCCCTTTTGCAATTGCTGATTATAGCTTTTAGCTGTTTACCCACCCATTGTTAACCGTGCTGTTTGGGCAATATGCTATCTGACTCCCACTAGGTTCCTGTAGAGAACATCTGCCTGGCACCTGGGTCACCATGGTAATAGGTGTTTGAGCTGTTTTCCAGGAATTAGAACCCCTTGTCCACATCAGGCTGGTTGAGACCACCAACTCATCAACTGGGGCCATGCAGATGTCCGATAAGTGACCTTTTCACATCAAGAGCCTAAAAACTCCACCCTCCGATTATGCTAACACCACCATTTTGTGAACATGCATGCTATGAAGAGCCATGAAGTCTGACTACGCTTGCTCAGATCATCAATTACCTCACCTCTCCTCACCTCCAATCACTTACCTCCACATTTCAGACCACCTTATTCCCCTACCCCATAAATAGCCCTGAGTCCCCATTTTCGAGGAAGCAGATCTGAGACTCATTCTCTCACTTCCTCACTTGTCTGCCTTGTGATTAGACCCTCTTTGTGCTGCAATCTCATCCTCTCCTTGTTTGGCTTTCCAGGCAGCAGGCAAAAAAGAACCTGCTTCAGTAACTCTATAAAAGTGAGCTAACTTCAAACCTCATAGAAACCTCATCTTTTCACTTGGGCCCAAGTGCATCTGATATGGATGACAGGGCTTGAGGAACTGCCTTAGAGGGCCTGGGCCTCTCTGTTTTATCTGTGCCTCATGAGTACATGTACCTTGAAATTATTAGGAAAGCTTGATGCTGGGTAAGATCACTGAGTTCTGTGAGTCTGCGTTATCAGTCTGACCGCTTGTATTATCTTAAATTCCAAGATATATTGATTTCTATGATAGCCCTTCTGAAATGTCATCCTTCTATTAATTGATTTAATCATTTCGGTGTCCCTTAGAAGCACAGGAGGCAGAATTTTATATTGGTAAAGTAATAACATGTGTAGGTAAAAATCTAAACAATAAAAACTAAAATAGTTCACCTTTATTCCTAGATACTAAGACTCTTAACCCTGAAGCAAGCAACAGTAGGCTGTGTATCATTATACACATGCAGACATATCTTATGAAGCGTTTAGTGTTCAGAGTTTCACATGTTACATTTTTCACTGAGCAATATATCTTCAAGATCATTCCATATGAGCACACTGTGATTTAATTTGGTTTTAATTACATCTATATGGTATTTAATATAATTATCGTAATTTATTTAACTAATCTTCTATTTACGAATTTTTAGATTTTTTTCTGCTACAAAAGTTTTATAATAAGCATCCTTTTATGTAGATTTCTGGATTAAAGGGTACGTTGATTTCTTTTTTTTCTTATAGATATTGTCATGTTTCCTTCAAAGGAGTTACACTAGTTTATCCTCCCCCAAACGGAGATTTGATAAGGTACATGCCCGCTGTTTGTGTCTTCTTTCTATCCTGGATAGATCTCTCTTACAGGTTGTGGTTTCAAATAATGGCTAAAAATAGTTTTTCTAATTTTTTTATTTGTTTCAGAGACAATAGAGATTCTTTTCCCCCAATTTTTATGCTCTGTATTTTTAATTTTGTATTTTGAAACTGTTCAGCAAATTTAAGCAAAATCATTGGATAATTTTCTGTTATTTTTAAGCAACTTTAAGCAAAACCACTGGATAATTTTATATTATTTTTAAAATTATATAAGTTTAGGGGATGAGTAAAAAGAAAGTAGTGGCCACGTTGCTTATTATGGACTAACTTGCAAAATATTATAATTTTTATATCCTTTAAAAATCAAAGCAAAATTTAGTAATCATAATAAACATATGTATGTCTTAGGCCTAAAATGCATCACTAATTAAAAATAATCTTGAACTTGTCAGGTGATTGTGTCCAAAAGAGTTACTACAGTAGGCCAGAGATGGCTCTCTTTTAGAGAAGCCTATTCACATGGTTCTCTCTTGACTAGTATATGGGAATTCAGCAGTTGACCCATTTATGAACTGATAACACTGGCTCACCGTGCCTAGACTGTTTGTAAAATCAATGTAGTTTGTGCTGGACACATGCTTTCTATCTAGGAGTCTGGAATTTTGATACGTGCCAGGCAGCAGGTGCTTACACTATCAGCCACCAGAAAAACCTTGGGCTCTGTCAAGGGCTGAATTGTGTCCATCTGGAATTCATATGGTGAAATCCTAACCCTCAGTACCTCAGAATGTGACCGTATTTGGAGAGAGAGTCTTTAAAGAGGTAATTAGGACAGGCCTTAATCTAATATGACTGGTGTCCTCACGAGAAGAGGAGATGAGGACACAGGTGCAGAGGGAAGACCACGGGAAGACATGGGTCTGTCTCATCACAATAAAGTGAAAATTCTTTAGGGAAGATTTTTGTTTGTCTTGTTCAGCACACTCTACAATAGCTAGATCAGTGCCCAGTTATGATTATTAAGTAGAAAAGACTCAATAAGAGGTATTCAATAAATACCACATTAGTAAATGAGTGAATCAATTATCTCTTTTTTCTTGGTCACTGCTTAAATGGACATTGCCAATGTTTACTTCAGCATATCTCTGGTTTTAGAGGGTTTTTTTTGTATTTTTTCGGCATTCCTCTCTGAACAGTGATTCTTCTAATACACTAAGACACTTCTAATACTTCTAAGACACTGTCTTCTTTTAGGTAGCACCCTGTGTTTTTAACCCCTAAATTATTGTTTTCCCACACGATGTTAAGAACATGAGCTATGGAATAATAAGAAACTGTTATAACTTGTCATTCCTCTCTCTTATTCATTTATTTGTTTAATGAATGGGTACATCATTATATAAGTAGTGGTACCTTTGTTGCATACGTTCTTTGACTGCATCAGAATAATTTAATTGTGACTGTTCAGCCTTCATTCACTCATGCTTATAAAACCTATCAGTATCTGCAGATTAAACAAAGCACAGGGCTTATTGATCTGCATAAAAATGTAGTTATTTTGTTAAGAGGATGATCAAAAATTGTTAGTAACTTGTGAAATTACCTCAGCAGATCAAGGCAATATATACATATATATTTTTGAGGAAGATTGGCCCTCAGCTAACATCTGTGCCCATCTTCCTCTACTTTATGTGTGGGATGCTTGCCACAGCATGCGTAGGTGCATGCCCAGGATCCGAACCAGCAAACCCTGGACGGTCAAAGCGAAGTGTGTGAACTTAACCACTATACCACCTGGCTGGCCCCTCAAGGTGATAATTTTAAACATTAAACAAAAGAGAAAAGAATAGAAAATAGGGTCTTTCAGATTTAGCAAGAGTATTACTTTATGCAAATTTTTTAAAATTATACATGTATAGTTTAGATATTTTGCTTATGTAAATATATAAGATATATAATATGTGCGTTGTGAATGTAAGGAAGGAAAATTTGAAAGTGACCCAAAATTATGGATTATGAGCATTTATATTTCAATAGAAGACTCTAAAATGTGAAAACCCTTCAAAATGTTAGAACAGGAAATGTTATTGGACATCATTTAAATGAATAGTTTTATTTTGCAAATAAGGAGCGATCAGCAAAATTAAATCTTTCAAAATTACAAATTAGAATAGTGGGAGATTTAATGTTGTAACTCAAGTCTTCCATCAATTTTCCATCAAATCGTAGAGCTTAAGAGAATATAATGCTTTCATGCATGTAACTTGAATCTGTTCTACTCATTAGACTGAAACTGACACCGAGTTAAAATTTTTTTCATAAACACATTTGTTACGGTAAGTGCAATCACCATAGAAATGTGGTTGTTCTTTTCAATTTTTTTAAACAATAAGCATTTATTTAAATAAAGTGCCTCTAATTCTTGTTATATCATTTCTTTACTTTTTTTATCCTTCTAGTATTTAATTAAGAGAAATTTGGTTATGTTAACATGGAATAATTGTCACCTTTCCATGTAGTTGGCATTATAACTATTCTAGTGTAAAATGTTCAGAATAAGCAACAATTAGACATATTAACATCCTTATCATCTTCTGCCAGCTGGTCTTTTGTATTAGCATTGCAGGGGATCACGGGGTTATTTCAGGAAGGAGCTTATCAGTTATGGGGCTTTTCTTTGTTTGTTTGCTTGCTTGCTTAATTTTTTTACCTAACTAGTGAACAGTTTCAGAAAAGTTTTATCTTTAGTATGGTTTCAAAAGTAATGAAAGTGGTAATAAAAAGACCTCAGTAAACATTCTGCAGAAAAAAAC
Source organism: Equus quagga (assembly GCF_021613505.1). Taxonomy (NCBI): domain Eukaryota; kingdom Metazoa; phylum Chordata; class Mammalia; order Perissodactyla; family Equidae; genus Equus; species Equus quagga. The sequence goes on from NW_025798762.1 coordinate 967,862, forward strand.
CCTCTCGGGGCTGGCCCCGTGGCCAAGTGGTTAGGTTCGCGCACTCTGCTACAGGTGGCCCAGTGTTTCGTTGGTTGGAATCCTGGCCGCTGACATGGCACTGCTCATCAAACCACGCTGAGGCGGCGTCCCACATGCCACAACTAGAAGGACCCACAACAAAGAATATACAACTATGTACCGGGGGTCTTTGGGGAGAAAAAGGAAAAAAAATAAAATCTTTAAAAAAAAAAAATTAAGAAAAAAACCCTCTCAATTCTTCTCTCCCTTATTTGAGGCTTTTGTCAGAATTCTATGTTGTCTGATATTAGGAGCTCACTCATGTTGTACTAGTGGTTGCATGTGTTTGTCATACCATTGCCTGTCTCTTTATTTTAAATCCTTCTAAATCACTTTTAGATATATTGTCTACATACAGAAAACAGTTGGGTTTTGTTTTGTGGAACAATTTGAAACAATTTGAACAACTTGAACAATTCTTTTTAACAGTTTAATAAATTAACCCATTTTCACTTATTCACACAAATGATATGTACTTTCTACTCAGTCAAATTATTTAATGCTATATTTACTAAGATTCTTTAGGTGACTTTCCCCCTCTCTCCTGTTTAACTTTGTTAAAGATCTTAACTGACTTGTAAGTATTGCTTCTAAATTTGTTTGATATCTATACAAAAAGTAATAATAAAATTATTTTCAGTTATGGACTCAGAAGGATGTGCTGTTAATATTTTCATTTTGACCTAGGGAGCGCATATGGAAAAGAGAGTAATTTGGGCCAAGTTTAAGAGGCCATCAGAGCCATTGTTTCTTTCTGAGATCTTGAAGATACAATGTTTTCTTTAAGTTATAAATAAGAAAATTCAGAGAAAGTTTGTCATTTAGCATTTAATATTCCGTGTGCCCTCATTTACATAGGTGCTTCATTTTAAATTTGATCTTATTAGCCTCTGATGGGTCTGAATATTGGAAATACATGTGTTAGATTTGTTCTCATTTTAAATTATTGTGTTTGCCTTGGGTAACCTGGTAATCATTGAAACCATTATTCTTCTAGGTATTTAATTATGTAAAAACAATTATGTCTTGAAAAACAATCCTTACAATGGAAGATTTTAGGGTGTTGGAGAATAGCTTATTAAACTTATTTTCCCAGGTTTTTTCCTTTTCTTGTTTAGTAGTAGGAAAATATAGTAATTGGTTTGCCTAAATTAGCTTTTAGTATTTAGATGCTTGCACCATGTTTTATCAAAAGTGTGCAATTTAAAAATTTTCTCTAAATGTAATTTCCTCTCACAAGCAGTTTAGTTTTATAATAAAGTGTTTTTGCTTTGCTATAAGAGTATAGACTTGTAAATACATCTTTATATGATGATTATTGGTATTACAAAAATAGTAATAATTATTTTTATAATTTCTCTAAATTGGTAATATTAAAAAATGTAATTGAAATGTGAAGGAAACATGCCTTGCTTGTTTCCTCTGCTTTCTGAAAGTAGAACATTCCTATGAAAGCTTTCCTAAGCCAAAACAGCCTAAAGTGAAGATGCAATTGCCATTAATTTGTAAGGGAAAAATTTTTGAGTGTTTCCAAACCCCTAAAATAACCCACCAAATCATACCAAATAACACATAAAACCTAAAATAACACTAACATATAGTAAAAGCAGGAATGATATGATAAATGCACTGTCTTTATAAAGTAGAAACAATGTCTGTATAGCGTAGTTTCACTTAGAATCGGGGAGACAGCGAGCACACTGGAAGGCTGAGAGGTGATGGTGGTTATGATGGTATGTTAGGTTGAGTTGTGGGAGGTGGGGGTGCTGGGAGGTACAGAGACTGGGTTGTAGGAGAGAAAGGAAGAGGGTCATCTATGAACATCTTATCATCATCTGAATCCATCAGGGCAGGCACGTCACTAATATCTACACCTTCTGTATCTGCCTGCCTGGATGTAGAGGGTCAAGGTTCCTCGTCTGCTGTGGCTGATGTGGAAGGCTTGAAATAACCACAGTATTTTGTGGGAAATACAAGGCATCCAAATCAGAAAGGAAGAAATAATATTGTCTCTCTTTGCAGATGCATGATATTATATATAGAAAACCCTAAAAATTCCACCAAAACACTGTTAGAACTAGTAAACAAATTCAGTAATGTTGCAGGATAATTCCCCTTATGGTGGTTCCTTTATCAGACCACTTCTTCAGGGTAAGTCAACTAGGTAAGGGTTAAAACACTTCTTATCTCTACTCTTTCCTCCTCTCACATATAAATCTCTGAAGCCATTAAATTTTGGCCTGAAAACTTCTGGGTACTATATTGTAGAGGCTAAGTGAATCATACAGTTATTTACCATTCCTGACAAAACCCAGGGTTAGACCTTGAGGTCTACAGTTGCAGTACCACTTTTCCTTATAAGCCAGACTCCTGGTCTAATAGTTTATTCTTTTAATTCCTGCTAAGAGGCAAAAAGCTTATCTGGCATGTTTGCTAAAACATATTGAAGCTAACAAGTAGTTATAAATGTGGCCATGTTCAGTTGTGATTTTGTTAAACTAGTGTGTACTAATCAGGACTCAAACAGAGAAAGAGAACCAATAGGAAAATGAATATATGTATAGATGTTTGTTTGTTTTTTATGAGGAATTGGCTGATACACTTGTGGGGGCTGGCTAAGCAAGCCCCAAAGTCCTCAGGGCCCGCAGTCAGGAGGGGTGGATTATGAGTGGTATGAAATGCCATGAGCATGAGCTACAGCTCATTGTGCACAGACAGGCAACCAGGAAGGAAGATCCATGCAGAAGGCAGAGCAATTGCAGATCCAGCTACGGCTTGGAGTCTGGTCAGGGCAGTGCTGAGCCCTCTTTTATTTTAAAGTGCTTCCTACAGATTAAGTTAGGTCTGTGCAGGGTGATCTCTTCTGATTAACTTAAAATCAACTGATTAGGGACTTTAATAATATTTATAAAAATCCCTTTGCAGTGGCACACTATGTTGAACCACTAGGAGAAGGTGTGGACACGGTATAAAATGACTGTAGTTATCCTTCTTTTCTCCAACTCTCACAAGAAAATATCCTCTGTGGCCCACTCTAACCGGAAGTACTCTAGGAAGAGAATTCTGGGGGATATGGTTCAGCCAAGCTGACACATCATAAAGCCATCACACAGTGAACCAAATCTCCTTAAACAGGGGAGAGAGGACACATTTCACTGAAACATTTTCTTTTGCACTACTCACATCAAAGTTTGTTTTAATGATAGTGCTGCTGTCATCTTGACATTCTGGAATCAATTTTCTCTTCATGTGAATTTGGGCCTAGGGTCTTTGTGTCTGTCTTATTTGGACACAAAGCTATGTGAGTTTTCAGTAACATAGTGGTGAGACTGTCATTAAATGTGGTACAGAAAAAATAGAAGGATACAATGTTTATTAGTAAAGAATATGGAATGTAGTAAAAAAAATTCCAACATTGATAGGAATGTTGAAGTATGAACATTCATAGCGTGCTGCCAGAATACATATGTATTCCTGGGTCACATGAAAATAATGAGGATTCTGCCAGTCACAAGAATATCCCTTTGCCTTTCCTATGATGTTTGTATATTCTCTTGGTTTACTGTCCTGCCTGGGTGTTCTAGAGACCCTAGAAAAAAGGGACTAGGAATTTGCCTAATAAGCTTTTTGAGATCTGTATTTCTAATATTGCATTAAGATTCAAAATTTTGGCATAAATGATGGGAAAGTAAGTTTAGCATATACTGTAAAACTCAAGTGTTAGAACATTGTTCAATTAATAATTCTTTTTTTTTGATCATGCTTTTTTTGTAAATCGAGGCAACATTGGTTTATAACATTATATAAATTTCAGGTGTACATCATTATATTTTGATTTCTGTGTAGACTACATCATATTCAACACCCACAGATTAATTACCATCCATCACCATAGACATGTGCCCAGTCATCCCTTTTGCTCTCCTCCCTCCCTGCTTCCTCTCTGATAAGCACCAATCTAATCTCTGAATCTGTGTGTTTATTTGTTGTTGTTGCTGTTGTTTTTGTGTTCTATTTATGAGTGAGATCATACTGTATTTGACTTTCTCTGTCTGACTTATTTCACTTAGCATAACACTCTCAAGCTCCATCCTTGTCACAAAAGGCAAGATTTCATCTTTTTTTATAGCTGAGCAGTATTCCATTTCGTATATATATCACATCTTCATCCATTCTTCCCTTGATGGGCACTTAGGATATTTCCAAGTCTTGACTATTGTGAATAATGCCACAATGAACATAGGGGTGTACACATCTTTACACATTTGTGTTTTAGAGTTCTTTGGATAAATACTCAGAAGTGGAATAGCTGGATCATATGGTAGTTCTATTCTTAATTTTTGAGAAGTCTATGTACTGTTTTCCATAATTGCTACACCAGTTTGCAATCCCACCAGCAGTGTACGAGAGTTCCCTTCTCTCCACATCCTCTCCAACACTTGTTTCCTGTCTTGTTAATTATAGCCATTCTGACAGGCATGAGGTAGTATCTCATAGTTTTAATTTGTGTTTCCCTAATAATTAGTGATGTTAAACATCTTTTCATGTGCCTATTGGCCATCTATGTGTATTCTTTGGGAAAAGGCCGGTTCAGATATTTTGTCCCTTTTTTTAGGTGGGTTGTTTGTTTTGTGTTGTTGAGATGTATGAGTTCTTTATGTATTTTGGATATTACCCCCTTATCAGATATATGGTTTGAAAATATCTTCTCCCAATTTTTAGGTTATTTTTTCATTTTTTTGATGGTTTCCTTTGCTGTGAATAAGCTTTTTAGTTTGATATAGTCCCATTTTTTTTTTCTTTTGTTTCTTTGGCCTGGTCAGACATAGTATTTGAAAATATGCTGCTAAGACCAACATCAAAGAGCCTACTGCTTGTGTTTTCTTCTAGAAATTTTATGGTTACAGGTCTTACATTCAAATCTTTATCCATTTTGAGTTAATTTTTGAGTATGGTGTAAGATAATGGTCTATTTTTGTTCTGTTGCGTGTGGCTGGCCAGTTTTCCCAAAACCATTTATTGAAGAGACTTTCTTTTCTCCCTTGCATGTTCTTGGCTACCTTGTCAAAAATTAGCTGTTCATAGATGTATGGGTACAGTTCTGGGCTCTTGATTCTGTTCCATTGATCTGTGTGTCTGTTCCTGTGCCACTACCATGATGTTTTGATTACTATAGCTTTGTGGTATATTTTGAAATCAGAGTGTGTGATACCTCCAGCTTTGTTCTTTTTTTCTCAGGATTGCTTTGGCTATTCAGTCTTTTGTCCAAAATAAATTTTCGGATTCCTTGTTCTATTTTTGTGAAGAATGTCATTGGGATTCTGACTGGGATTGCATTGAATCTATAGATTGTTTTGGGCAGGATGGACATTTTAACTATATTAATTCTTCCTATCCAAGAGAATCCAACGGAATATCTTTCCATTTCTTTGTCCCTTCTTTCAGTGTACAGGCCTTTCATTTCTTTGGTTAAATTAATCCTAGGCATTTTATTCTTTTTGTTTCAATTGTAAATGGGATTTTAGTTTTCTGCTTCTTTGTTGTTAGTGTATAGAAACACAACTGATTTTTTAATGTTGATTTTGTATCCTGAAACTTTACTGTATTTATTTATTATTTCTGAAAGTTTTTTTGGTGGAATATTTGGGGTTTTCTATATATAAAACCATGTCATTTGCAAATAATGACTGTTTCATTCCTTCCTTTCTACTTTCGATCCCTTTTATTTATTTTCTTGCCTGATTGCTCTGGCTAAGACTTCCAATACTATGTTAAATAAGAGTGGTGAACGTGGGCAACCTTGTCTGGTTCCTGTTCTTAAAAGGATGGCTATCAGCTTTTCTCTGTTGAGTATGATATTGGCTGTGAGTTTGTCATATATGGCCTTTATTATGTTGAAATACTTTCCTTCTATACCCATTTCGTTCAGAGTTTTTATCATAAGTGGATGCTGTATCTTGTCAAATGCTTTATATGAATCTATTGAAATGATCATGTGATTTTTATTTACCATTTTGTTAATGTGATATATCATGTTGATTGAATTGCAGATGCCAAACTATCCCTGCATCCCTGGAATAAATCCCACTTGATCATAGTGTATGATCTTTTTAATATATTGTCATATCTGGTTTGCTAGTGTTTTGTTGAGGATGTACGCATTAATTTTCATCAGTGATATTGGCTTGTAATTTTCTTTTTTTATGTTGTCCTTGTCTGATTTTGGTAACAGGGTAATTTTGGCGTCATAGTATGAGTTAGGAAGCTTCCCCTCCTCTCCAGTTTGTTGGAAGAGTTTGAGAAGGATAGGTTTAAGTCTTCTTTGAATGTTTCGTAGAATTCAGCAGGCAAGCCATCTGGTCCTGGAGTTTTATTTTTTGGGAGGCGTTTGATTACTGTTTGATCTCCTTACTGGTGTTTGGTCTACTCAAATTCTCTTTCTTTTTGATTCAGTTTTGGAAGGATGTATGATCCTAAGAATTTATCCATTTCTTCTAGGTTATCCAATTTGTTGGTGTATTGCTTTTTGTGATCTTCTCTTATATCTTTTGTATTTATGAGATGTCCATTGTAATTTCTCCTCTTTCATTTCTGATTTTATTTATTTGAGCCTTCTCTCTTTTTTTTCTTGGAAAGTCTAGCTAAAGGTTTGTCAATTTTGTTTATATTTTCCAAATAACTAGCTCTTAGTTTCATTGATTTTTTTCTATTTCTTTTGTCTGTTTTTTGTTTATTTCTGCTCTGATTTTTAATATTTCCTTCCAACTACTGATTTGGGGCTTTGTTTGTTCTTTTTTTTCTTGTTCCTCTAGTTGCACTATTAGATTGTTTATCAGAGATTTTTCTTGCTTTTGAGGTAGGCATGTTTTGCTATAAACTTCCATCTTAGAACCACTTTGGCTGTGTCTCATAAATTTTGGCTTGTCGTATTTTCATTTTCATTTGTCTCCAGGTATTTTTTTATTTCTTCATTGACCCAATCATTGTTCAGTAGCATTTCGTTTAGTCTTCACATATTTGTGGCTTTTCCAGTTTTCTTCCCGTAGTTGATTTCTAGTTTCATACCATTGTGCTCAGAAAAGATGCTTGGTATTATTTCAATCTTGTTAAATTTACTAAAACTTGTTTTGTGGTCTAATATGTGATCTATCCTGTGTTCCATGTGCATTCAAAAAGAATGTGTATTCTGTAGTTTTAGGATGGAATCTTCTGTATATAGCTGCTAAGTCCAGCTGGTCTAATGTGTTCTGTAAGGCTAGTGTTTCCTTATTGATCTTCTGTTTGGATGATCTATCAACTGGTGTAAGTGGAGTGTTAAAGTCCCCTACTGTTATTGTGTTACTGTATATTTCTTCTTCTATGTCTGTTAATAATTGCTTTATATATTAGGTGTTCCTATATTAGGTGCATAGATATTTACAAGAATTATATCCTCTTGTTAGATTGTTCCCTTTATCATTATGTAATGCCCTTCTTTGTCTCCTGTCCCAGTTTTTGTTTTAAAGTCTATTTTGTCTGATATAAGTATTGCTACCACAACTTTCCTTTTATTACCATTTGCATGGAGTATCTTTTTCGATCCCTTCACTTTCAGTTCATGAGTGTCTTTAGGTCTGAAGTGTGTGTCTTGTATGCAGCATGTATACATGTCTTGTTTTCTTATCCAATCAGCCATCCTATGTTGGAGCACTTAGTCCATTGACATTTAAAGTAGCTGTTGATAAGTATGTGCTTATTGCCACTCTGTTGCTTTTTTTCTGTGTTTTAGTCATTCTTCTTTGTGGAGGTAGATTAACTGTTTAATTTAGCTCTTTTTCTGAGGATTTGTCCTGTTCCTTTTTTTGGAACATATTGTTTTGTCTCCTCATTTTGCCTATTTCTCTGTACTTATATTTATGTATTAGGTGGATCAACAATGTCTCCCAATCTTGGAGAAGTGGCCTTATGTAAGAGATGCCTTATCAATCCCAGATGCCTTATGCTTCCCTATTGTCACAAGTTCTAAATGTTCCAGGGGTGTCCCCTGTGTGGGTTACATGTGTCCTTCTCTTGTGGCAGGGTTGCCCTTGCTGCACTTTCCCAGGGAGGCTAGGGTGTCCCCCTGGCTGGCTGGTTGTAAGGCTCTGCTGCATGAAGCTGCTATGGTTCCTTTAGTCAATTTATTGGGTGAAGGTGTGGGGGCCAAGCACAGTTGGCTGCAAGGTCTAATAGCACATTCCTGCTGCAGTTTCTCTGTTGAATGTGTAGGCCCCCAGTGTCGCCTGTTGCTGGGCTCAGAGGTTCACAATTGCTATAGGCCTCTGGCCTGCAATGCTGATGTCAGCTCTCTTAGTATTGCAGCTGGTGGGGCCAGCCCCAGGTGTGGCAGCAGGCAATTGTTTCAGGTGTTGGAAGGTGGCTGTCTGAGAAGCACAGGTCTGCTGCAGCTGACCAGCCCCACCACTTGCAGTCCCACACACCCCATCAATGCAGTCTTGCCTTATGTGTGCATGCCCCACCCTGCTGCAGAGGTCCCACACACCCTGCCTAAAGGGGCCCACAATGTGTTCAAGGGCTTCCTGGTGGGTGGGGCCAGTCCCTATGGTGGGCTGTCTGAACTGGATTAGCCTGGCTGAGCTGGATTAAATTGGTACTCTAATAGGTAGGGCAAAACCCTCTACTAACAAGCCAGGGAAGAGCTCCAATGGTGTCTGCTGGTGTCTGTGTTAGTGTGCCTGTTCTAGATCACAATACTGGCTGCCACCAATGTCTTAGTCCCTGGGGAGGTGGACCCAGCCACCTTTTCCCTCCCTGAGATGCACCCAGAGCCTATAAAGTGAGTCTCTTTTCATCAAAGGGCTGTGCACCTTTCTTTCTGGTGATTTTGTGTTGCTTTCTGAAACAGGTAAATTTGTTCATGGGCCCTTTAAGAGCAGGCTTTTGTTTCTCTTATGTTCAATAGCTTTTCTGGGAGTATTCCCCATTTTATTTAATATCCAGTGAAGCCAGATATTATGACACCTTTCTCAGTTGTGCTGAGTTTGGAAGCTGCTTATTGTGGTAGAGCTCTCATACTCAGATCCCCCAACCATGCAGGAAAAGCTTTGTACCTTAAGATTGCTCCCAGATGTGAAATGCCGTGACTAGAATGTGGCTTTTTCCTCTCCAGAGAGCTTTTTCTGCCTCTTCCACCTCAGTCAGCACTGCCCCTTTCTGTGGGGCTTATTTTTATCCAGTTTCTGCTTCTGTCTTGGGGTAATTGTTCCAAGGGTAGTTGTAAATTTGTTGTGTCCGTGGGAGAAGGTGAGTTCAGAGTCCTCCTATGCTGCCATCTCCCCAGCAATCTCAGTAATTTTCTTTTTTTTTTTTTTTTTTTTTTTTTTTAAAGATTTTATTTTTTCCTTTTTCTCCCCAAAGCCCCCCGGTACATAGTTGTGTATTCTTCGTTGTGGGTTCCTCTAGTTGTGGCATGTGGGACGCTGCCTCAGCGTGGTCTGACGAGCAGTGCCATGTCCGCGCCCAGGATTCGAACCGACGAAACACTTGGCCGCCTGCAGCGGAGCACGCGAACTTAACCACTCGGCCACGGGGCCAGCCCCCATCAGTAATTTTCTATTGAGATTTATTGTCCCTAGACCTTTGCTAAATACTTATATAGTGAATTCTAACACACATTCTCTATTTTCAAGATGCTTATTTTCAAGAGCTGAGACATTTTAGTTAGACACTTATTATACCATATGATGAATGTACTTCATAAATATATTATGAGAGCATATATAAGAACCTTTACAAAGCATTGCAGAAAAGGGAGATTTTAGCCAGAGAAGGACCAGTATTGAGAGAAAACAATGAATTTTATAGAAAAAGCTGAGCTTATTGGAGAGTTTTAAGGAAGATAATTCATTTATTTTGATTTTTAAAAAGATAGATATTCTGAGAAGCCCAACCATGAGATTTCTAAATTTCCTTTTCAGTGTTAAATTTATATAGGAACTAAATAGCATAAGAAATAATCAAAGTCACTTAAAAAAACAAGACTTGGTTTTCACATGTTTTGAGTATGGAACCTTTAAATAGCAAAATGTTTTAACAATTTATCATGCTATTATTTGAATTTTCATACCCAGTTGATTGAAGGAACTATTTGAATAATAGGTATATAGATTCAGTAGTTCTTTAAACATTTGTTGTTATGTGTGGTTAACTCTGACCTGGCAACTCTGTGAATGAGTGAAGTCCACAATGTCCTGTCCTCAACGGGCTCATGACTATGGCTTCCTTATGAAGTCAGTCCATCTTGTATTTGGTCTTTCTCTTTTCCTGCTACCTTCTGCTTTTCCAAGCATTATTGTCTTTTCCAAAGAATCTTGCCTTCTCATGATGTGCCAAACATAGGACAGCCTCAGTTTTATAATTTTTGCCTCCAGAGATAGATCAGCCTTAATTTGCTCTAGGACCCACTTGTTTATCTTTCTGGCATTCAGGGTATCCGTAGAGCTCTCCTGTAACACCATATTTCAAATGAATCAATTTATTTTTCCTGTCAGTCTTCTTTACTGAGTCACTTTTGTATCCATACATAGCAATTGGCAATGCGAGAGTTTGGATAATCTTGGCCTTATACTATGTATTTTATTAACCAAAATATTCACTTATATTTCAAGAATAGTAATACATGTTTTATAATCTATATAAATTCTTATTCCTCTTGCTGTGAATTACCATTAATCCATCTGGTAAACACTGAAGTAGGAAATAAAATTAACTCTATAAGATATTCAAAGATTTTTTTTTTATGTTTTTCCTTTTTCCCTAAAGCCCCCTGGTACATAGTTGTATATTCTTAGTTGTGGGTTTATAAGATATTCAAAAGACAAAAACCTTAAAAGGACACTAGACTCTATCCCGCTAACTTCTCTTCCAGGGAAATATCTAATGGGCCTTGAGCTTTCTGCAATATTATGGAATGGGACCAGCAACTATCCCTGGATCTAAGATATGATTCTTGCCTTCCTTGAGTCTTTTCTCTAGAAATGACATATTGTCTCTGTGCCTTATGACATGCCTCATCTTACCTTGATGTACTTTTATACTAAAACGTTGCTTCAGCTTACTATCAATTCAACTTTTAGCTTACTACCAATTCAACATTAACAAAACGTATTGCTAAGTGAGATAAGTCAGACAGAGAAAGACAAATACTGTATGATATCACTTATATGTGAAATCTAAAAAAGCCAAACTCATAGAAACAGAGGTAGAATTGTGGTTTACTGGGGGCTGGAAAGGGTGGGGGAATCAGGGAGGTTGTTGTTAAAGGATACAGACTTGCAACTAGAAGATAAAAAGTTCTGGAGAACTAATGCATAGCATAGTGATTGTAGTCAATAATACTGCATTATATACTTCAAAGTTGCTAAGAGACTGATCTTAAATGTTCTCATCACAAAAAAAAAGATAGTTATATGACATAATAGAAGCATTAGCTAACACTTTGGTGGTAATCATTTTGCAATATAGAAATGTATCAAACAACACATTGTACACCTTAAACTTCCACAATGTTTTATGTAAATCATATCTCAGAAAACAAAACATCTTTTCTCTTTCACTTTGCTTAACTTACCTAAGCATTTTAAAACTGTTATTAGAATACATATTTCATGTTTTCAGAGATATATTTCATATTTTGCACGTAGCCAACCAGTTATGCGTGCATGTCTTTTGTGTGTCTCTGTAGAGGAATAGCTTGAAGTGCAATGCAATCTCCCTGAGATTAAGTTCATTTAGGAAAACAGAACATATTTATGTGAAAAGTAGAAATAATGCTACAAATACAAGTGACATTACAAGATAACACATGATGAATTCCAAGTGAATGATATTCTATGATATCATCAGGAGTAAGAATATGGAAAAGGCTTTATGAAAGTAACTGAACCTTGAAGTATGATCCAATTTCATTAAACAGAAAGACTTTTATCCAGCATTAAGTTTAGTGTGATTTTCTTTCTTTCTTTTTTTAAAGATTGGCACCTGGGCTAACAATTGTTACCAATCTTCTTTTTTTTCTATTTTTTTCTTCTTTTTCTCCCCAAATTCCCCCATTACATAGTTGTATATTTGAGTTGTGGGTCCTTCTAGTTGTGCCATGCGGGATGCTGCCTCAGCATGGCCTGATGAGTAGTGCCATGTCCACGCCCAGGATCCAAACTGGCGAAACCCTGGGCCACCGAATCGGAGTGTGCAAACTTAACCACTCGGCCATGAGGCCGGCCCCTAGTGTGATTGTCAATGTATTAAAATACAAATAGAGCAACTCAAAAGAATAATTATATCTTTTAATTCAACATACTGGAAAATATAAAAACAAAACTGATTTACCTGTAAAATAATCACAGGGAGTCTAAGATTCATTATTAAGTTAATGTACATTATTTCTAAAATCTGGAGTAGATGTGTCATTATTAATTTATTAGATATAAACTCCATTTGATATGAAAATGGAAAGAGAGAAAAATTGATTTTTGAAATTGATTTTCATTGGCAGGTTAGACAAAGGTTCATAAGATATTAACCTGCATAAAAATTTAAGACATATTTATTCTTGGTTTCATATTACATACAAATGAAGAAAATCATCTCTCTCTAAATCTTTTTTTGCATTTGGAAATTATTTTACATATTGTATTTATTTTATGTACCCATTTTGTCTCCCATTCTGTGTCCAGAACTGTATCTTAAAGTTCCCACTTGCTTTCATTAAAGAATACTAAACTATTATGAAAACTTTTAAATTTGACAACTATGTAGTAAATTAATTTTTTTGCTTATACCTCTTAAATCGTATTTGAGCATTCAAAATATGATGTTTTGTTAATGGAGCCATATGGAGAGATTCAGTAGCCAGGATAGGCTTAGGTGGGACCAGATATTTAGGGTTCATTTCTTTAACAAAATACTTAGCGTGTTGTGGACACACAACAATATTCATTTTTTTCCAGTTCCTCTACCTGCATCATATATCCTCTTTTAAAATGGCTTACTTGTCTAAACATTATTCGAGTTGTAGAAATGAAAGAGACTGCTGGAATAGTTGGGCTCATAGAATGGCTGTCTATCGCAGATTTTACAGGAGAAATGCCCTAAATTCATTTGATACCGGTTCAGTAATATAGTTTAAATGAAAAATAAAGGCCCACAAAAATACTCTTAGATAGGCTAGTGCCTTTAATAACCAGCTGATCTTTGTGACACTTTATAGGCCAGAATTTTAGTCTGACACACTAAAATCTATACGTAATGCTGCAGAATTTGTAGCTGGGCACAGAGAAATGAGCATCAAACACACTGGTTCTCCCACAAATAAGTTATTAACAACTTTAGGGGAAAACCAAACAAAACACTACCTGAGGGGCTCTGTAGCTTAAAAAGAGTCAATTTCGGGGTGGGGGGGCAAAATTTGGAGTATCACTCAACATAGAGTGATTCTTGCTATGGTTGCAAAACTGGCAGCACGAGGTTCCAAAAGCGTAATAGAAAAATGTGAACTCTTTCAAGCTGGAGGAGCCAAGTGAAGGAGCTCCAGAAAATCAGAGCAGCTGCAAAATGAGGAAGAAGTCACCAGAAAGGACAAAACTGGGAGAAAACTCTTGATTCTTTTATAAACTCAGTCCATGTCACTGAATGATCCCTGAACAAGGCACAGGAAGGTCAAACTGAACACACAACTTGTGACCAAAGACTAAGGAACTGAGTGGAAATCTGAGCTGCCACTCAATACAGGTATGAGAGTCGGCAATTTAAGTCTAACAAGCTAAGACAAAACGTTAGTATTCTTTGGGGCAATATAACGGAATCTGTAATGTACCCAGCATACTATTTACAATGCTCAGGACAAAATCAAATTATTCAACAGTCAGGAAAATGTGATATAATGCCAAAGAATAAACAATCAACAAACTGCAATTGCTAATTAACTCAAGTGCTGCAATTTTCAGACCAAGACATTAAAACAACTACCTGACTATGTTCATTGAAGTGAAGGGGAATATGCTTATAATGAGTGAAAATATAGGAAATATCAGCAGAGGAATAGCAAATATGAAAGAAAATCCAATGAAAATAGTACATCTGAAAATGCAGAGATAAGGAGCTCCAAATTCTATGTATAAATTCTGATAAAATCAATGGCTGACTCTGAAACCGTGTGTACCTGAGGCAGATTCAAAGCAACACAGATCAACATGATGAGTCATTAAGAAAATGCAAATTAAAACCACAATGAGATACTACTACGGCAACTACTGCTTTTGTCCATTTTTTAATTGGGGTATTGAAGTGGGGTTTTTTGTATATTTTGTATATTATTGAATTTTTTGGATACCAATCCTTTATCAGATATGTGTTTTGCAAATATTTTCTCCCAGCCTGTGGCTTGTCTTTTCATTCTCTTAACAGTGTCTTTTACAGTGGGAAAACTGTTTAATTTTATTAAATTTCAACTTATCAATTTTTTTCCCTCATGGATCATGCTTGGTGCTATACCTAAGAAGTCATCACCAAACCCTCTGTTAACTAGATTTTCTCCTAGCCTCTAGGAGTTTTATACTTTTGTATCTTACGTTTTTTGTCTATGATCCGTTTTGAATTAATTTTGTGAAAGGTGTAAGGTTTGCCTTTAGATTTTTCTTTTTGCATGTGGAGGTGCAACTGTTCTAGCTCCATTTGTTGAAGAGGCTATCCTTTCTTATTTAAATTGCTTTTGCTTCTCTGTAAAAAAGCAGTTGATCTCTGGGATTCTCTTTCTTTGTAATTGTCTTCTCTATAGTACTTCATTCTGGGTAAATTTTTGTTGTGGTTGAACTAGATTTTTTGTAGATATTCACTTAATATTAATCTCCAAGAAGTTGGAAAGATGATTCTTGTATATTTTCTTTTATAAATAAGCCAAGTTCTCAAATTTATCTATTCCACTAGGTAAAATTACATGGAGGAAGGGACATTGAACTTACAGGACTAAATTAGTGTTCAGAAAACTGAAAAATATGCTTTTTCCTCATAGATCCTAATTTTATAGGAAAATCTTCAAAATAGATTTTCAAGTTCAGTTTATTAAGACAATATAGGATTAATAGTCTTGATAGAATGTACAAATACAGTTAAAATCGCAAGAGCAATGATAATTTCCAATATTATAATTTTTATGTTATAAAAAAATTGGAAATCAATATAACTCATTAAATAGGAAATGGGTTATATTAGTTCATTTTTTTATTCCTGCAAATTTGAATAATTAAGAAATATATCCTGATGCCAACAGTTCATAAGAATTCATAAGCAATAATCTTCTAAAGCTGAAGAGATATGCATAATTAATAATTTTTATTTTATTCTCACCTCCCGTCTTATCATTATTCTTGATAGTTTAGCTCCTGTAATATTTTCTTATACATTGTGAGCAAGGGTATCATGCATAATTCTCTAGAAAATATATCATATTTATTTTTATTTCTAAATTATCTCTGAATGTAATATCACCATGGAGCTGATTCTGAAATACCCCAGAATTTAATGACAGTTTCAATTTATTGTGATATATTAAAAAATAAATATTCATGAATCTTTTAAGAATGAAATGAATTCTACTTGACAGTTTTGAAAATGTGTTTAGTAAATGCATATATGAACACATTTGCCATATATTAATGTTTGATTCTATTACACAGGATACTTCAACCTTAATAAAAATAATTGCTAGCATAAGTGTACTCATATCTGAACATTACAATTGTGCAGGAGTAAAAAAGACATAATGAAATCCGTGAATACAAACATGATAAACCCACTTGATTAAGTCTGTATGGCTATTCATTTGGGAAAACAGTTTTATTTATAGTTAATATATTTTAGTTATGTCTTAAAATAATTCAGAAAGAAAAAAAAGTCTATAGGTGCAAGGTGAGAAATTATTTATGGAGGAATAATGCAAGAAACCTCTCAGGGATTCGGAAAACGAGAAAAAATGGTGGTATGAACTTAAAATCAATGAACCTGACAGTGGATGGATTTGAA
Source organism: Equus quagga (assembly GCF_021613505.1). NCBI lineage: Eukaryota > Metazoa > Chordata > Mammalia > Perissodactyla > Equidae > Equus > Equus quagga. The sequence goes on from NW_025798762.1 coordinate 983,978, forward strand.
TGGTACAGAGGTCTCATTGATTAATTAAATGTTGTGACTTAGGAAATGGAAGGAGTCAAGAATAATTTACATACTCTGGCTTGCACAACTGATTAGGACATAGGATCATGAAAGACAAAAGGAGGAAGAGCACTTTGGACAAAGTTAGGAGTAGATAAGGAAAGGGAAAGAGAAAGAATATATGAATGATGTTGTACTTCGACAATACTTAAGGAAAATGAAAATCTAAATGTCTATGTAATTGTTGACTGTAAATGGCAAGCAAAAGAAGCCATTGTGTTTGATAAAGAAAATGCATAATGTAAACTAAAGTATTTTATTATTATTCATCAGCAATGAGCTTTCCATTGTACATCTCAAACTCTAGGATGCAGTTGGAAATTATCTGTGTGACTGGATAACAGATATTGTCTCATTTATGATATTCATGATCTGCAGAATTTCGTTTCAACTAGGCTTAAATAATAGAAATGTTTTCATTTTTAAGTTTATTAAAGTTTACAAGATAATCTGCATTTTACAAAAATGAAACCCATAAAGACAAAAAACCAAAAGAAACTGAAACCAGAAAGAATGAAGGAAAATCGCAGAAGCGAATCTGAGAATAGCACTTATTATATGTGTAATTGAGTAAAGATCTCTTATATGGGGGTGGGAGAGGGCAGAAGTGGCAAAGAGAAAACAAGGATTGTTAGACAGGCTTGAAAAACCCATGTGTTGAGGGACCGGCCCTGTGCCCTAGTGGTTAAGTTCAGCATGCTCTGCTTCAGCAGCCCGTGTTTGGTTCCTGCGTGTGGACCTACACCACTTGTTGGTGGCTGTGCTGTGGCGGTGACCCACATACAAAATAGAGGAAGACTGGCACAGATGTTAGCTTCAGGTGACTCATCCCCAAGCGAAAATAGGAAGATTGGCAACAATGTTAGTTCAGGGCAAATATTCCGCAGCAATAGCAACAACAACAACAATAAAACTATGTGTGGGGACAGAAGGTATGTGGGAAATCTCTGTACCTTCCCCTCAATTTTGCTGTCAACATTAAACTGCTCTAAAAAATAGTCTTAGTAAAAAAAAAACTAACTATAACATGCAATTTTTAATGTGCCACACATGAACCAAATTAAACTAAACACTTAGGTTCTTTTTCTAATTGATGTCATAATAGTTTATAACATTGTGAGATTTCAGTTGTACATTGTTATTTGTCAGTCACCATATACATGCCCCTTTACCCCTTATGCTGACCCCTCCAACCTCCTTCCCCTCTGGTAACCACTAATCTGTTCTCTTTGTCCATGTATTCGTTTATCTTCCACATGAGTGAAATCATATGGTGTTTGTCTTTCTCTGTCTGGCTTATCTCACTTAACATTATACCCTCAAGTTCCATCCATGTTGTTTCAAATGTGATGATGTTATCTTTTTATGGCTGAGGAGTATTCCATTGTGTGTGTGTGTCTGTATATGTATATATATATATACATACACACATATATACCACATCTTCTTTATCCATTCATCTGTTGATGGGCACTTGGGTGGCTTCCATGTCCTGGCTATTGTGAATAATGCTGCAATGAACATAGGGGTGCATAAGTCTCTTTGAATTGTTGATTTCAAGTTCCTTGGATAATATCCAGCAGTGGAATAGCTGGGTGGTATGGTATTTCTAATTTTTTGAGAAATCTCCATACTGATTTCCATAGTGGCTGTACCAGTTTGCTTTCTTTCATATCCCCTCCAACATTTGTTGTTTTTTGTCTTGGTAATAATAGCCATTCTAACAGATGAAGGTGAAATCTCATTCTAGTTTTGATTTGCATTTCCCTGATGATTAGCGGTGTTGAACATCTTTTCATGTGCCTATTGGCCATCTGTATGTCTTCTTTGGAAAAATGTCTGTTCATATCCTCTGCCCATTTTTTGATCAGTTATTTGGGGTTTTTTTGGTTGAGTTGTATGAGTTCTTTATATATTTTGGGGATTAACCCCTTGTCAGATATTTTTCCCAGTTGGTGGGTTGTTTTTTCATTTCGTTCCTGGTTTCCTTTGCCTTGCAGAAGCTCTTTAGTCTGATGAAGTCCCATTTGTTTATTTTTTATTTTGTTTCTCTTGCCTGAATAGATATGATATTCAAAAAGGTCCTTCTAAGACCAATGTCAAAGAGTGTACTGCCGGTATTTTCTTCCAGGAGTTTTATGGTTTCATGTCTTACCTTCCAGTCTTTAATTGATTTTGACTTAATTTTTGTGTGTGGTGAAAGAAAATGGTCTGCCTGCATTCTTTTACATATGGCTGTCCAGTTTTCCCAACACTGTTTGTTGAAGAGACTTTCCTTTCTCCCTTGTATGTTCTTAGCTCCTTTGTTGAAGATTAGCTGTACATATTTGCGTGGTTTTATTTCTGGGCTTTCAATTCTGTTCCATTGATTTGTGTGTATGTTTTTGTACCAGTACCACACTATTTTGATTACTATAGGTTTGTAGTATATTTTGAAGTTAGGGATTGTGATACCTCCAGCTTTGTTCTGTTTTCTCAGGATTGCTTTATCTGTTTGTGGTCTTTTGTTGCCCCGTATGAATTTTAGGATTCTTTGTTCTATTTCCATGAAGAATGTCATTGGGATTCTAACTGAGATTGCATTGAATCTGTAGATTGCTTTAGGTAGTACAGACATTTTAACTATGTTTATTCTTCCAATCCATGTGCATGGAGTATCTTTCCATTTCTTTATGTCATGTTAAATTTCTTTCAATAATATCTTATAGTTTTCATTGGATAGGACTTGGCCATGGATTGTCAATTTTGCTTATCTCTCAAAGAACCAGCTCTTAGTTTCATTGATCTTTTGTACTTATTTTTTTTTTTGGTTTCAATTCCATTTATTTTTGTTCTCATTTTTATTATTTCCCTCCTTCTGCTGACTTTGGGCCTTCTTCTTCTTATTATAGTTCTGTTAGGTGTAGTTTAAGTATTCGAGATTTTTCTTGTTTCTTGAGGTGGGCCTGTATCGCTATGAATTTCCCTTTTAGGACCACTTTTGCTGCATCGCATATTAGTTGGTATGGTGTATTTTCATTTTCATTTGTCTCCAGATTTTCTTTGATTTCTCCTTTAATCTCTTCAATGATCCATTTGTTGTTCACTAGCATGTTGTTTAGTCTCCACATGTTTTTCACTTTCTCAGCTTTTTTCTTGTAATTGATTTCTGGTTTCATAGCATTATGGTTGGAAATGATGCTTGATATGATTTCAGTCTTCTTAAATTTGTTGAGGCTTGCCTTGTTTCCCAACATATAGTTTATCTTTGAGGATGTTTCATGTACACTTGAGAATAATGTGTATTCTGCTGACTTTTAATGTAGTGTTCTGTATATATCTCTTAAGTCCATCTGGTCCAGTTTTTTTGTTTAGTTCCACTATTTCCTTCTTGACTTTCTGTCTGGTTGATTTATCCATTGATGACAGTGGTGTGTTAAGGTCCCTGATGATTATTGGGTCACTGTTAATGTATCCTTTTAGGTCAATCAATAGTTGCTTTATGTACTTTGGTGCTCCTGTGTTGGGTGCATATATATTTATAAGTGTTATGTCCTCTTGGCAAACTTCCCTTTTTATCATTATCTACTGCCCCTCTTTGTATCTCGTTGTCTTTTTTAACTTTAAGTCTACTTTTTCTAAGTATGGCAACACCTGCTTTCTTTTCTTTGCCATTAGCTTGGAGTATCATCTTCCATCCCTTCACTCTAAGCCTACGTTTGTCTTTAGAGCTGAGATGTGTTTCCTGGAGGCAGCAAATTGTTGGGTCTTGTTGTTTAATCTATCCAGCCACACTGTGTCTTTTGATTGGGTAATTCAATTCATTTACAGTTACAGTGATTATTGATATATGAGGGCTTAATGCTGCCATTTTATCACTTGTTTTCTTGTTGTTCTGTGTTTGCCTTGTTCCCTGTCTCATGTATTTCAGACTGCCAATTCAGCTTGATGGCTCTCTATGATGGTTTTCTCTTTATTTTTCATTTATGTCTCTGTTCTGGTTTTTTGTTTAATAGTTACCGTGAGGTGTTTATAAAAGATCTCTTAAGTGAGACAGACCATTCTCTGATAGCCTCATATTCCCTTAGTCCAATCAGGTTTCGTTCCTTTCCTCTTCTCCTTCTAAGTTGTTGTCACAACTTTTTCCATTATGTGTTGTGAATTGTGGTTAAAATGAAGTGGTTATATTTATTTTTCATGTTTTCCTTCCCTTTATCTTAAATGTTATAATTAACTGTTTGCTAATCTGTTCTAATAGACAGTTGCAATTTTCTGATTTCGTGTGCCTTGCTCAAGGCTTTGTAACCCCTTTCTTCTTTTTTTATGCGGGTATGAGGTCCTTCTTGATCATTTCTTGTAAGGGGTGGGGTTTTTGGCAATGAACAACCTCAGCTTTTGTTTATCTGGGAAAGTTTTTATTTCTCTGTCATATCTGAAGGATATTTTTGCCAGATATAATATTCTTCACTGAAAGATTGTGTTGTTCATAATTTTAAATATATCATTCTGCTCTCTCCTAACCTGTAGGGTTTCTGCTGAGATATCTGCTGATAGCATGATAGGGTTTCCTTTGTAGGTTATTTTCTTCTGCCTTGCTGCCATTAATATTTTTTCTTTGTCATTGACTTTTGCCAGTTTCACTAATATATGCCTTGGGGAAGGTCTTTTTACATTGATGTAATTAGGAGTTCTATTGCCTTCATTTGCTTGTAATTTCCACTCCTTCTCCATGTTCGGGAAGTTCTCAGCTATTGTTTCTTTGAACAAGCTCTCTTCCCCTTTTTCCCTAAAAATAAGGAATGCTTCACAAATTTGTGTGTCATCCTTGCACAGGGGCCATGCTAATCTTCTCTGTATCATTCTAATTTTAGTATAAGTGCTGCTTAAGTGAGCACAACATTTACTTTTATAAAAAAAGTGTCCAAAGGAAAAATTTAAAAGATGTCACAATATTGGACATAGAAAAAGTCATGTCATAAATAGATTGAATTGAACATATTCATTATATTTCCACAGAAAGTTTGAGAGAATTCAAAATTTCACAGTCAGAATGTCACAAAAAAATCCTGTATGGTTGATATAATGACTCTCCTTTAGATTTGTTTGACCTATTTTGGTAAAAGGTAGGAATAGAAAGATAAAAAATACCAGCAAATTAGCAAAAACCTGAGCCAGTTTACAGGTGAAGCTAGGGAATGGGTGCCATCATTTCCTATCTCTGAAGTTTCCTTCTAGGAAGCAATGCCAAGACAGATCTTTCTTAATATTTAGTTTATTTCACTGCTTATAACTCATGCTAGTTGGGAGAAGTATAGGGTTGCGATGTCCCATAAATACTTTAATTGTGTTCTTGTTATAGTACAATCTACTTAAATCCCAGGTCCACATCACTTTGGTCCTACCTTTTGTTCATTACACAATACCCGCTAGGACTCCATCATTTCTCCTTCAAGTGGGGGTTGGTAAATCATACACTCATAATTATTGTTTATATCTTTGCCCATTGTGTTTTTCATCAGCAAATAGGAAGAGAAAAACATTGGTCAAAGCTTGAAATAATTTAAATTAATAGTCAGAAAATACTGTGTATTATTAGAGAGGGCAAAATATTGCTAATAAAAGCTACAGAAAATACGAAGAAACTACAAACAAGATAGACAGATTTATATGAATTTTTAAAAATATACAGTCAAAACAATGAAAAATAAAGATAAAAGCAAATGAGTAGCTAATTCAAGATGTCAGAGTATATAATTTACCCTTTCTGCTTCATAAAATCTTGTTGACATGCGAGGTGATATACAAAATAGTAATAACAAAATTATAAATCCATATCAAAATAAAAAATAGTGCTATCAACAGAAGATAAACATTGACAACTTTCTGAGGAGAGAGAGAGACAATTTATTGACTGACACATATGAGGAGAAGAAGGTGTAACTCTACTTGTGCCTAGAAAGGAATGCAGTAGAGAATCTGAATGCAGTAATGGGCTGTTGGGGAGGAAATCATGGTAATAAAGGACTGTCTTTAAAAATGTAAACGTACTGTGTACAAGCAGCAACTGGCTGTAGCATTTGCCTTTAGCTAAACCCAAGAAACACTTTCTAAATAACCCTTCCGCAGAAGGGTACTAGTGTGGGAACTGGAGAGCAGACAGAGGTTAAGACAATTTTCAATCCCCAAATTAGACAAGGAGAAAAAAAAAAGCAGAGGAATACAGTGCCATTCATTTTTGAAATAAATATTAAGTATGCCAACCCCAGAGTAGCATCCTTATTATTATAATGAGTTGGAGGGTAAGCATCTCCCTAAGAGTACACTTTAAATGGGAGGCTGCCTCTACTTAGAACCTGTCTGTTTTTTCAGAGCTTACATTTATTCCTTGCATAATGCAAAGAAAACTGAGTTGTTTGCAATCTTCCACCATTGCAAAAGAATACAATTCCCATGCTGGTATTAATCAACATAATCATTTATCAATATGAAATACTAATCAAAGATTAACATATTTGAAGAAAGCTGGCAGCAGAAAGAGAAAAATCAGGATATAAAAACTGAACCACAGATTCCAAAATATATAGATGTAATGTAAAGAATGGAAGAGGCTTTTTAAAAATGTGACTAATATTCCCCAAAAGGATTAAGAGTACAGCATACCGCAGTTTTTTATGAACTAAGAAAATAAAACCAAAAACAACAAAAGAGTTCAATAATAGAAATAATGTTACAGGAAAATTATAATATACATTATATTACTTAAAATATTTTATTATTATAATTTGTTTAATAAAGTGAGAAATTTAACAAAAGTTGCACATGTTCATTTCATTTATTATCAAAACAAAAAGTAATAATTTGAATTTATTAAGCAATAATGTTTGAGAAAATAATCGAACAGCATGTTGAGCAGCAGCATAATGTGAGTGATGTTGGTGATACAGAGAGTATGTTATGATGATGAGAGAGGGGAGCAAACTAGGAATTATGAGGCTCAGGTTGTAATTTCAATCCTCCTTCAAATTTACGGTGTGTCTTAGCAAACCATTTTCTCTTACAGGTGACAGTTTTTCTCCTCTATAAATTCAGTTTCCATCATGTTTGAGTTCCCATGTTATTATCATACAATTCACAGCAATATTTGTATCAGTTACCTGTAGTGTATTTAAATACACAAACTTTGCTTATCTAAATATCTAAGAGAGTGAGTTTTAATTTTTGCCTTCCATGAATATTTTATGCCCTTTAAATTTTCTTTTGTTTTTTCCGAACTCTGTGTATTCTTCCAGTGCAGCATCTGTAGTTCACATTTTTGTAGTTCATCATTCTTCCTGGCTACTGTGCCATCTTTACCTTGGTGCAGCAGCCAGCTCTTCTGCATCTGCAGCTCTCACAGGGATGGCGGGCTGGAAAGAATGGGTGAAGAGCCTGATCGCAGCCTTGGCACACTCAGACAAGCTAGCTCCCCATCTTCCTTTGTTTGCTTAGCAAATCATGTAGAACAAATTAAAGCAGCAGGCCAAAAATGCCTCAGCACTCCCTGAGGGTGCAGTCCCCATATTCATGCCTGAGCACACGCTCCACTGTGACCCTTTGCAGTTTGTCTAATGACTTATCAGTTTACTTATCCTATATGCCAGCTGTGCTCTAAGGCTTTATGACCAAAATTCAAATTCCCTTCAGAAGATAAACAAACTCATGTACTCCAAATAATCCAATATTCATTTTCTCTCTTAATACAGGAGAGGATAAAAGACTGAGTGTTCAGCCCCAAATCTTGACTTCAACGAATTATGACTATCCCACACTTGGACATAAATTCAACAGGGCACAAAGAGTGTCTGTATTATTCAGTTACTTCTGTGTAGAAGGCATTTATTAAGTATTTGTTAGAAATTAACCAGCCATCAAAATCTCTCAGATTCAGAATCCACATTATCATTTTGACTTGATTTATCATTTAAGCAATTGATAATCAAATCTTTTTCCTAGATAGTGATGTCTTTGGATTGTTAAATGGTCCCTAGGAGAAAGGAAAGAATCTACAAGAACAGTTAAACCAAATTTTCCACTGTCTAACAAATAACATAACCAAAAAACTGCCTTTGATTATACAGTATATTTTATTTCATTACTAAATTTCTGGAAACTACCATGTTTTTAAAAATTACTCTAACTTGGCTCAGCTACTTGTGCTACTAAGATACAAATAAAAACAGAGATAAAATAGATTTATTGGAATAATTTCTCCAATGGGCATTTGCATGAAATTAAAATGTTTTTATGCTTCTATTTAGACAGCAAATAACCTATATAATCTTATTTCAGCATTAAATATAAAGTAACTGAGTGTTGATGGTGAATCAAATGGAATAAACTCTTTCCTTTAAAGTCAGTTTGAGCTAAACTATCTGGAATAGAATGCTCTTATTTTTATTGGACCATATACACAAGTCAATGCTACTTAAACTCTAATGTGCCTAAGAATCAGCTGGGAATCTTGTTAAATATGTAGATAGGTCTATTATTCCATAAGAATGAATTAATTGTATCTCTCTAGAAATGTCTTCTACCCCTTTCTCGTCAGCATCACATATTCACAAAGATAAAACCTCAATCAACTTTTCTCTTATGTGGAAGAAAATTTACCCTAAGACAATGGCTTTAAAATATATTTTGAAATCTGGTATGGCAATTCCAGTTCCTGACTCATGGAGCCAGATAGGGAAGCTACATGGGTATAAAAAATCCACATGTTCTTACCCTCTCCAAGATCTGTATCTGATCCAAAACTAGAACATCTTCTTGCACCTATTTTTCTGAATTTATTTATTCTTTTCTGGCATTTGGTTGTTTCTCTATTTTTATCTCAGAGAAGTATCAAATATTTTATACATTATTTAGCATGTCTCTTTGCTTTTAGGCAAAATTTTATTTGCCCCTTTTAACTTTATATAATATGTTGCTTTTTTCTTTTATTATTACTATTTATTAAAATTTAGAGTATCTTTTTCCAAGAACAATGCAGTAGTTACGCTAAAATATTTTCCCCTTCCTTGGTATTACCTTTCAATTCAGTAGCTCTGGACTAGGTACCAATATATTTCATTTCTTAACAAGATATGAGTAGCATATGATTCATATTGTCTTCTCCCAAAGCTTTCAACTCCTTAGTTTGCACTATGGTAATTCCAACATGTATTCTTAGCAGAGCTGCTTGTTGCATAGGAATTTTATAGTGTATACTTGTGCTTCTCCATTTATTCTTTCCAACTTCTCTCCATTATGTACCCATCCTCAGTTAAAGCAATTTCTATGTTTTTGTATTTGGAAAACTATTGATTTATTGCTATTTTTTTTCTTTTTAGATCTGTTTCTTCCTAATAAAATATAGTTTTGTATTTTGGAAATACATCACATTATCTATTTAAAATATGCATTTTCAAATAAGGACATGTAAGATCTACAGTATTCAGATAACATGGGAAATCCCATCTGACCGTAGTTTCAGCCTCTGGTTTGTTGTATGTGCCAGATACATATGCAATTAAAAACAAACAAACAAACAAAAAACTTTTTCGGGGTCAGCCCGGTGGCGGAGTGGTTAAGTTCGTGTGCTCAGCTTTGTGGCAGGGGTTTCACTGGTTCAGATCCTGGGTGTGGACCCAGCACCCCTTATCAGGCCATGCTGAAGCAGCGTCCCATATAGCACAACTAGAAGGACCTACCACTAGAATATATAACTACGCGCTGGGGGGCTTTGAGGAGAAGGAAAAAAAAAAAAAGGTTGACAACAGATGTTAGCTCAGGTTAAAAAAAAAGTTAAAAAAAAAACTTTGGCAAAATGTTGAATGATGGTGGGCCCTTGGAGGCACAAGGGAATGCACAAAAGTATAAGCTAAATGTTAAGATATCCAAAGTTACTTTACTAGAGATAGAGCAACCAGTCCCATGATTGGATGAAAGCAGGAATTAGAGTTAACTGTTTACTATTGGCCTGACAAGTATTGTACAGAATATAAAAAGAAGTCATGGATGTCTAAATGTAACACGTGTTAATTCACACTCTTATTCAACATTTGAAATTTTCTCACAAGATTATCATTACTTTGTACATGAGCACAAACAAACAAACAAAAATCAAGTTATAATTGAATCCACAGTTACCAATGCAGATAGCCTTAGAGTTAGGAAATCTTCCCTCTATCTTTGTTTTCGTTTGATTTTTTATACATACACTAAAAATACAGATACCTTTGTATCCATCCATCATTCTTAAAACAACTTGATGTTGGTCATGAGGCTCAGTTGTTTTTCTTTTTATTTCAGGATGAATAACTCAACACAGGATTTAGCGTGGCATCATTTTTAAACTACGTTTTTCTCATACTGATTTTTCCTCTTCTTTTTACATGTGATGTGAATAGTTGAACAAAATAAATCATAAAGACAATTTCCTAATTCTTGCATGACATGTTATATTGAACTATTTTCAAATTCTAAGTTCAATATCATTACATTGTTTATTTACAGTCATTTTTGATGGTAATCGAAGCTACTTATGAATGTAAACTATGAATGTAAAGACTAGCATATTGTGTACCGTTTAATTTGCTGTGAAAGAAATTCTTTTTTTTGGGGGGGGGGGGGAAGATTAGCCCTGAGCTTACCTCCATGCCCATCTTCCTCTACTTTATATGTGGGACGCCTACCACAGCATGGCTTGACAAGTGGTGCTGTGTCTGCACCCGGGATCCGAACCAGCGAACCCCGGGACTCAGAAGCAGAACGTGTGCACTCAAGCACTGCGCCACTGGCCGGCCCCAGAAATTATTTTATTTGAAGCATAAAGCTTTACATGCTGTATTGTCTTTTAGAGTTGATCTCTCTTACTTTTTCCTCATTAAATATTTTTGTCTTAAAAAAAAGAGTGGTGAATCATTTATGATAGTAGTTTTATGTATGTATGTTCTATTTTTTGGAAATGATTACAATGGTTTGTCATTTGCTAATTCATGGTATCTAAAATATGAACAAATATTCTCAAATATATGTTAATTGATCTAATTACTCCAGAAGCTCATTAAGTTTTGCCTTAGAAGAAATCAACAATAATTGCATTTCTTTGACACGTAGGAAGGTATATTAGTGATCTTAAATAATTTCCTACGTTTATATCATAAAATAATATTTTCCTGTATTTTGTTTAGTCTAAACTTTATGCTTGACAAACAAAATGGATTAAAAAGAAAAATGAATATGGAAAATTTACAGAATGAATATACGTAGAGTTTTCATGCTTATACATAATTGCTTGCTAAGCATCAACTTGAGGCAGTAGAAAAAGGTGACCCTGATTTTCTTGACATCATCATATTTTGAGAGAGTTCAAAATTATTCCAAATGCATATTCTGATGTTTGGATGCTTACATACCTAGTTCATGATATGACTATGTTGATAAAATAGTTTTAAATTCAAACTACAAGATTCTGTTTAATTTAACTTGTTTACATCTGTTCAATCTGTTAAATCTTGTTAAAGTATCAACCAAGCAAAGTAATATGACAACTATATTATTCAACATAATTTCAGACAATTCCTAAAATGGCATAAAGAGGAACATAAGAAATAATAAACAAGTAAGATGCATTTTACTTTTTCAAAAGTGGGCCATCATCATTCTTTGAACAGGCCATTTGTTTGCACAGCTGTAAATTACTCGTGTGTTAATTTAATATTCATTGAGCAAATACACATAACTGAGAACAGAAAAGGGATGCTTCTTTCTCAGTTATCACTCTGTATGGATCGGAAAAAAATGTAGTCTTTGAAATGAAGCCGAGTATGTAGGGTATCCAGAGACAATGCCGCAGAGTGTAAAACTTTTTAATTCCGAGTCCACGTTGCATTTTTTTCTAGTATTCCTACAAGATTCCTGCAATAGTTTTACAACTTATTTCTAAAATATTTGGTTACATTAATAAAATTCACAGAGTAGATTGAAATAAATTAAATAATTGTAAAAGACATAACTCTGTTTGTAAAAGGGACAAACACCAGAGTTTATTTTCCTTTTTTATTTTTGCAATGTGCCACATGTATCTATCTTTTAAATGTAATAAAGCAATATCGATTCAAGGAGTTGATCTTTTGGTATTGGATTAGATTTTATGAGATCTAATGCACGTCTGTGAGTTTAGCAATGCAAGTTATACTTTTAAAAATGAGTTAGATCCTGTAGCAGGGGAGGGAAGAATACGTGTAAGACAATATTTCTTCACAGACACCTGTTAAACCCATAGTGATGTCATGAACTGTGAAGGGGCAGAGGTTTTACCCTACTGGTAAGTTCACAGCTTGGCTTCATGGATGCTGGAAGATAGCTTGAGACTCCTTGGTCAGACATGAAACATGTATTACTCATAGCGCAGAAGGCACTATATATTTCATGTTTGTGTTAGTTTACTTTGGTCCTCAATCTCCCAAGTGAAGTGGAAGAAGACACAAGTGGATGCTGAATACACAGTGGGTTTGCAGTACAACTGAGTAACTGTGAGCTTGGAAGCCCAAATTCATTATAAGGTTCTGCAAGCAAGCCTGCCCAGCCTTTGCCCTAGAGGAAGACATTATCTTCATTATGCTGGACAGCAAACAAGTCTGTCCTTTATTCCAACGGGAGATACTATCTCCATCTTCCAAAGTTGTTTGCTATACAAATATCCTTGAAAAGATAGGATGAACAAAAACTGTCAGTGTCTCTGCTCATAAAACATGCAGAAGTGCAGGAGACTCCTGGAGAGACGTCTCTCAACAATATCCACCTCTCATTTCTGTACTGTTTTGGCCTCTGGCAGTTGTCCCATGTGTATGTCACTCTGTCAACCACTCTGATTAATCTGACTGACAAGAGCTGGGACCAAATCTGTTCAGTTTGTTCCATACAGCATATAAATAAGGTCACTATCAACAGGGCTAGAACCAGCAGGATGAGTCAACATGCATTATTGATCTCAGCCTTTACTTCTAGAGTCCCAGTCTCAACTTATTGAATAAATCCCCTAAACTATCAGGGTCTAATTTAGAGAGTAAATTAGATAAGCTTACCTGAATACCTTCTACGGCCAAGATGGTATCATTGATCACTTCAGCTAAAATCTGGGACAAATTTTGTGCCCACATTCCTAATTGAATGACTCTTGTTACAGGGAAAACTGCCTGCAGCATGGACATGAAGTGCAGCCGCATTTTGGTGAAATCTCCTCAGTCATCTGAGAACCGTATAACCTACTTGCAAGTTGTTTGGGAGCAGCCCTGAGGTGAAAGTTACTGTGTTTTCAGAATACAGGTCAGTTTATGGCTGACTTCCACATAAGATGTACAATTCTGGGAGCACATATGTACCTCAGGAAAGAAAGTGATGTTTACAACTATTGCCCTCCCCCGACCAATGAGGCCTATATCAGACAGGGCACAGTTGGAAAGTGCCTCTGATATGGCCTTGCAGCAGGCTGGTAAGCTTTAGAGTGTCCAGTTCGGTTTAAATAATTGAGTCTAATCCTTGTTTTTGGTTTGCTGCCTGAGGACAGTTAATCTAATGTGTCCTGTTTTTCATGCCACCAGCAAGGTGGCTTCCTTCCCACACCTGTGGAATAACTGAGAATGAAGGTGTGGAAGCTATCTGGAAGTGTTTTGTACAAGAGGTACAGAAGCTGGAGATATCTCCTTCATTTTACTTATTTATCTATTTATTTTTGTGAGGAAGACTGGCCCTGAGCTAACATCTGTTGCCAATCTTCCCCTATTTTTTGTGGGATCCTGCCACAGCATGGCTAGACGAACAGTGCTGAGTCTGTGCCCGGCATCCGAACGTGCATACCTGGGCCCCAAAGTGGAGCACGAAGCTTAACCACTAACCACCAGGCCAGCCCCTTTCCCATGTTTTGATAGCTCTTTCAGTAAAGTCAAAGGGAATGGCAAATAAGTCATGGCCAGAATTATTGGAAGGACACTGCAGACTCAGGAGTCAGTTAAATTTATGATACTTGCAAGTTTGGGAGTGCAATTTGGGAGAGCCCTACCAGAGAATTTCCCTTTATGAAGAAGGCTGCAAAGTCAGTTCTGAAATACAAAAGACGTTAATGTTTCTCCCTCGTCCTTTCCTCCCAGAGTCTAAGGTGTCCCTTCCCAATACTAAGTTGTTGCTCTCCCTGTGTGCCCACAGATTCTGTATGCCCCGTGGCAATAATTATGACTTTACTTTTTGTCTGGTTATCTTCTGCTGACACACAGGTCTTTCATGAAGAAGGGTCGGGTGCAGGAAGACAAGGGCATTTAGAGAGAACTTAACGAAGTATTCTGGGATGTGGAACTATGTAAAACGATCTTCACCTTTGAGAATGTAGAATGGGGCAGCCACTCAGGGGAACAGTCTGGCACTGCTCAGTCTAATTCGTTATACTGATACCCTATTTCCTAGCAATTGTGCTCCTAGCTATATATTGTACCTTCTACTCTCCTATCCCACCAAACTTCTCGCACTGTTAAATAATGGGACATGAATTACAATGTGTATTAAAGTGCTAACTGTGGTGCCAAGGAGATGGAGACAATACTAGTAGTTATTACTGGGTGAGAGAATAGATAATGATACCCACCAAGGGCTGCATCTGCTTGCTGTGAGACAAAAGCCAATCTGTCAAGAGGCAAGGCAGTGGAGAGAGAAAACTTTATTTAAGTGATGAGCCAGATGATTGGAAGACGGTAGACTGTTGTACCCAAGAAAACATCTTAAAGGGGAACTGATTTGGAAACGACTTATATAAGGCAAACGGGTTTGGGGAGGGGGCTCAGGACTGCCAGGTGTTGGATGACCGCAGACTGTTGGTGCCTCTCCACAGACAAAAGTTTCAGATCTGCTGAATGTGACATTCCTGAGGAATCTAAGAAAACATTAGTTATTTTCCTATCAGGGAGAGAGGAAGAGTTTGGGCAGAGGACTTAAATCTTCTGCTAACAAGTCATTCTCTCTAAGGATTGCTGACTGGTTACTGATTAGCTTGCCTACTTGGGCTTCTAAGTGTTTCTCCAAAGCACACCGTGAGAAAAAGATGGGGGGACAGGAGCGGGTGGTCTCAGACATGAAGTCTCTCATGCTAACTCAGTCACAATAAGTGTGATATAAGTACAGGATGGAATTCTGTGCCCAAATAGAAACAATAGATTAGACGGACACAGAGGAACGTGGACGAATATGTTTTTAAAGCTTACATATAAAAAAGAATTATATATACAACATGTATAGTTATATATAACTATACTATGGATAGTGATATGTATAGTTATAGAATATATATAGTGATATAATACTATATCACAATACTGTTTCCATAAATCAAAATATATACACCCAAAATAGGGAAAATTGGAAACAATATTAGGAGTATCTAAATCTACACTGGATGCAAGATATATAAGATTGGAAGAGGAGAGTGTAAGTTAATATTGAAACTGAATTTTAAAGGAAAAATATAGATTTTGTCCACTCATTAATTCACATTCCACCTAATTCTTAATAAAAATGAGAATGATGTAACTGATTGAGTTTTAAATGCACTATAAAGACTTGGGACAGTTTGGTTGTTCCCCTACTTTGTGGATCCTAAACTGAAATTCCAAGATTTGCTATCTAATCCATAAAGCATAAATTCTCTTATATTGGTGGCCAAGACAGGTAATGCAAGTGATTACATTGGGCACTGAGGAGACAAAGCTTATTGGACATTATGTTTCATGTGCACTTAGGGTAGTCAAACATAATTTTTAAACCTCCCGTACATGGCAAACAAAACCCATCTATTGCTTGAATTGCTTGAATTTAGCCCTTGCCAATAGTTTTCGAGCATTGACAATCAAAATAATGGAAGGATTTTATTGAAATGGGATACTGAGGCGATTGTTTGAACCAACAAGGGAAATTGAAGTGCTTAAGATAATCTCAAACCGCCTTAAAAACAGACTTTAAGAAGATTAGAGAAAAGGAGAAAAGAGAATTTGCTTTCACATTTCTTTTTTTTATTCCAACCAGCCAAACATGCCAACCCTAGAGGGAAGCCTTGGTAATTAGAATCTAAAGAAGCCAAGAGTTAATTAGAGACTTTAATTTTGAATGAGGAAATACACTGTTTAAATTAATCCGTGAAATTAAATACGGGACTTTCAGTTCCTGACAAGATGACACACTTATACAAAGAGTAGTCCTCCTCTCAAATAATCAACATTGAAGATTCCAACAAAGAACTAGTCACGGAGGGGCACAAAGGAGCTTCTAAATCTAATCTTAATGTTCTAAATCGTAAACTGGGTGTGAGATACATGAGTGTTTTACTGTTCATATTATTGTCATGATATAAATTTTATATGCACATACACACATATAATACACACACATAATACACACACATATATATATATACTGAAAAAGAAATATACATAATAACAAATACTTGGTAGAGGATAGAAGAAAACGTTTTCAGAAAGAATGAAAAGTTAAATGTAATATAGAAGATTTTGCAGAAATATGAGCAAGAAATAAAAGAAGCTGTAGTACTTCAGGTTGAAGACAATTGTAGATGTCAAACACGATTCAGTCAAAAATGAGAAAAATAGTTTAAAATTGAAAATATCAAAAAAAGAAGATATTCCAAAAATTTCAGAAAAATAATGAAAGAAGAGTTAAATTGACATCTGACTGCTCCACAAAACTTGATGTATTTGTTTTTTATGCTGTGTAACAAACTACCCAAACTTACTATGTTAATTTCCTAGCACTGCCATAACAAAGTACCACAAAACAGGTATCATAAGACAACATCAATTTATTGTCCTGTAGTTCTGAAGGCTAGAATTCTGAACTCAAGGTGTCAGCAGGGCCCTCCATGCTCTCTGAAAGCTGTAGGGGAGAGGCTTTCCTTGTGTCTTCCTAGCTTCCAGTAGTTTACTGGCAATCCTTGGTGTTTCTTGGCTTGCAGGTGCAGCACTTCAATATCCACTTCCATCTACCGTGGTATTCTCTCTTTGTTTCTTTACTTGGTGTTATTCTCCTGTCTATGTATGTCTGTGTCTATGTTTCCCTCTTATAGGGATACTGGTCACACCGGATTAGGGCTCACCCTAAAGACCTTATCTTGACTTGATTACCTCTGCAAAGACCCTATTTACAAATAAGATCACATTCACAAGTATCAGGTCCCAGGTGCTGGGACTTTGATATATCATTTTTGGGGACACAATTCAATCTATAATACCTGTTGCCTTAAAAAAATCACACAAATTTATGATAACATAATTTCCATGGGTCAGGAGTCTGGGCAAGGGTTAGTTGGGTCTTCTCAGGATCTCACAGAGCTCAAGTTGTTACCCAGACTGTGTTTTCACTGGGAGCTCAGATTTCTATTCTAAGTTCATTGAGACTGTTGAGAGACCAGTTCTATGCAAATGCAGAACTGAAGTCTCCATTTTCTTGCTGGCTATTATTGATGAGGGATTGCTTGCAGCTCTTGAGGCCACCCTCAGGTCTTTGCCTGTGTCACCCCCCTCACAATATGGCAACTTATTTCTTCAAAGCCAACGGGAAAATTTTCTGACTTCATCCAGTCTCTGACCTATAGATCCTCTTTGAAAGTGCTTAGTTGATTAGTTCAAGACCGCCCTAGATAATTTCCCTTTTTATTAGCTTAAAATCAATTGATTAGGGACCTAATTACATCTTCACTTTTGCTGTATAACAATCTAATTGCAGAAATGACATCATATCATATTCACAGGTTCTGCTCAACTCAAGGGTAGGGAATTATACAGGCTAAGTACTACAAGTGCACAGGAATCTCGGAGATAACATTAGAACTCTGACTGCCCCACTTAGATTCAAGAAAATATGATTAATCATGTTTATATCCAGGTAAACTACTAATTAATGGAACAGAAGAAATAAAAATATTCTTTGGCATATACAGCCTCAGAATATTTATCACGAAGGCCCTCTTTGAAAGCATTCTTGGAGAAAGTATTCTGACAAAAGAAAAACTAATCATGGAGAACACTAGAATTATGGGAAGGAAGGGTGAGTAATTCTAAATTAAGTTTATTGATATCTAGATCAGCAATGATATTAGGAAAGAGAATAAAACATCTGCAGCATTCCTAGCTAAAACCTTAAAGTAACATAACGCTAGAGAATGGGCAGAGAGAAGCAATAGAGAGGTATGTCTGGAGTTTCTGAATGAAATATAAACATTGCTAAGCTTAAGAAATGAATAGGTAAAATTAACTTCAAATGAGTTATGTTAGGTGTAATCAGAATAAAAAAATAATAACATAGAATTTTCAAACCAGTTAAAAATATTATATAAATATTTTAATATGTGTAATTGAAGGGAGAAAAAGAGAAAAGAAAGAAAAACAAAATGTGATTTTGGTTAAGTGTTAAGAAAACTTTTTCCTATTCTTCATATGAATTTGACTTATTAACTTTCTAGCTTTCCCTCTCTGTAAACCTGATAAAATTGGAGTATCAACTGTATGACTAGGCAACATTACTTAAGGTAAAATTAGCTACTGGTTAGTAAATTAGAGCTGCATTTGGAGAACTATAAATAAATGTCGAGGTAACTGGAACTTTGTGTTTTCGTGATGGTGGAGCTCGTGCCTTTCAAAAATATTCTTCTAGAGTTGTTACAGGAGGTATTAGCTCATGTGTGGCACGAACTTTCCAAACCAAAATGAAACCCATGCCACCGGTGTGATTCTGGTCTCCTGGCACCTGAGCTCACAGAGGGATCAGAGAATAGCTGGATAGCTATATAAACTGCTGCAAAGATCACTCCTAATGTAAAGGAAACCTGATACTTTCATGATGACAAGCTGTATTTCTTGTCCTACATCCTTTTAAGTGACTCTGATGCCAAATGTGAACTTTTTAGTGCTATGAGTTGGAATGTTTGGTTGAACCTATAAGATTCTCTGGTGGGCATTGTAGTGATAAAGAGAAAAATGATAATAAAATTAAAACTGAATATAATATTAATTAGAAAATGTAAATAAATGAGTTAAAATTATTGGTCAAATTCAGATTATCAGATTTAATTATAAAAGTCCAAGAATATATGTTATATAATGGATTATAAAAAAATCAAAAGATATGACTAAGTAAAAAATCTCAAGGATGGTAAATAAAGGCAATGAAAATTGAACCAGAGGATAGCCGCTGTAGCAATTTAATAAATGTCCAAAAATATTTAGGTTAAATATTACCCTAAGGAATGTGAAGAATATTGGTAAAAGAATTCATAAATTTAGAAAATGTTATTGTGTGTTTGAAAATATGTGCATCTAACTATATAGCCTGAAATAATTATTGACAAAACTGCAGGGAGAAATATAAAAATTCACAATTATTCTTTGAGAATTTAACAAACCATTTTCAGAATCTGCTAGGTCAAGAAAACAAATAATAGGAGTATTGAACTTTTGAGTAACATGATTGATAAGCTCTTGGGGGACTCCTGGGGGCCACCTGAGAATTCTGCCTACCATAGTCTTCACTCTGGCCATAGAAAATTCATATTCCTCCCACATGTGACATACATTGACCCCCTTCCAAGGACCCAAGAGTTTAATACCATTATAGCATCAACTCAAATCACCTAAGTCAGGTATAGATGAGGCTACTGAGTATAATCTATTATGTTCAGCTCATGGGACATAATTCCTGGCCATCCGTGGGACTGTGAAACTAGAGACAAGTTGCTTGCCCCCAATACTGCCGATGTGCAATGGAGGACAAGCATAGAATGATAACTGTAGATATTGATCAAAAAAAGGGGAAAATGGAAGCATAAAAGAGTCACTGGTGCAAAATAGTTCTGAAATCTAGCCAGGCAAATTTTAGGATTTTCTTCAGTAGGTTTTAAAGCCTAGGAATGATTTTCCTTCATTCTCAGCTCTGCCCTCTTAGTTCTTGCTTCCCCTCCCTAAGTCATCGTGTTTTTTCAGAAAAGTCAGTGCTTACGTGCAGCTGAGTTGTTTTATCAACTTGTTTCCTGCCAGTAGAAATTTGAAGGTCTGAAAGCCTCCTTTCATTTTGCACTTTCTCTGTCCCTTTTAGTCCAAGTTGGAAGTGACTCTGCTGAAACAATTTTCTCCAGAATTTGGAGGGTTGTCTGTGGATTTCCCTTGTAGTTACTCTATTTGGTAAAAGTCAGATCCACAGATCTTTTAGAAATAATCCCCTTCTCTTTCATGGCCCCCTGCTGAGATGGCTGAGGATCAGCATCCTTCAGCTTTAGAAACCCTCTGGTTTGGTTGGGATTTGTGAGATGCATTCTCCATTCATGGAAAGAGCCCTTTGTATACTGAGTATCTGACCTTTTGATCTTCCTGGGGTTTTATCAAAATGCTATATGGTCCATACTCAGTCATTTTTGTATGTCACACTTTCAGCAACCATTTCTGACTTTTGGAATATTTTGCTACCCAGAGGGGCTGCAAATTTTCAAAATCATCCAGTTCTTGTTCCTCATTGTTAAACAATTCTTTCCTCAATTTATCTCTCTCCTCTCACATTTTATCATATGCAGCAAGAAGAAACCCGATGGTACCTTTAACATTTTCCTCAAAAATCTCCTAAACTATATATCAAATTTGTCGTTTACAAGTTCTGCTTTGTACATAATTTCGGGACAGAACTTCACTAAGCTTACTGCCTCTATATAACAAGTATCTCCCTTTCTTGTTTCCAAAAGTACTTGTTTCTGAGTTTTTTCCAGCAGCGTTAATAGTCTATGAAAGGCAACACAGGCTTTCTCTATCAAGCTCCCCAAACTTCTTTCAGCCTTCACCCACTGCCAGATCCAAAGCCACTGCCACATTTTTAGGTATTTGTTAGAGCATCACCTCACTTCCAGATACCAAAATTTCCATTAGTTTTCTATTCCAGCATAACAAATTACCACAAACTTGAAGAAGACAATTTAGAGCCAAGAATCCAGGTATAGTTTAGCCGGTTCTTCTGTTTAGGGTATTACCAAGCTGAAATGAAGGTGTGAGCCAGGACTGCAATATCATCTGAAGCTCAAGGTCCTCTTCCAGGCTCACTGGGTAGCAGAATTCATTTCCTTTGGCTGGATGATTTAGGTCCCTGTTTTCTTGCTCTTGGTTGAGGACTGTTCTTAATTCTTGGAGACATAGAAAGGGTGAGAAAAATAGACAGGTAACAAAAATTATATCAGGATATGGGAAAACCTAGAAAAAGTTAGAAGGTAATGTAAAGCCAGCTTGGGGTTGTTACACAGAATACTTTATTAGACTATACTTTATTAGAACTATAGTCTGTACTATATTTATTTCTATATAGTACGTACTGTATTTATTAGAACTGTAGTCTATGCTACTATACTTTATTATGACTATTGTCACCACGCTATACATTATATCCCCATGACTTATTTATTTTATAACTGGAGGTTTATAATTTTTGACTCCCTTCACTCATTTCACCCACCCACCTCCCCCTGCCTCTGGAAACCACCAATATGTTCTCTGTATCTAAGAGTTCAGATTTTGTTTTGTTTTGTTTTTTACATTCCATATATAAGTGAGATCATATGGTATTTGTCTTTATTTGTCTAACTTATTTCACTTAGCATGGTTCCTTCAAGGTCCATCGATATTATTGCAAATGGTCAGAATTCCTTCTTTTTTATGGCTGAATAATATTCTAATATATATATATATATCATATCTTCTTTAACCATGCATCTGCAATGATGGACACTTACATTGTTCCCATGCTTTGGATATTGTAAATAATGCTGCTATGAACATGGGGTGCAATATCTTTTCAAGTTAGTGTTTTTGTTTTCTTTGAATAAATACTTAGAAGTATAATTGCTGGATCATATGGTAGTTTTATTTGTAATTTTTTGAGCAACCTCCATACTGTTTTCCATAGTGGCTGCACCAATTTACATTCCCACCAACAGTGCACAAGGGTACCCTTTTATCCACATCCTTGCCAACACATGTTACTTCTCTTTTTGATAATAGACATTATAACAGGTGTAAGGTGATATCTCATTGTGATTTTGGTGTACAGTTCTCTGATGATTAGTGATATTGAGCACCTTTTCATGTACCTGTTGGCCATCTGTATGTCTTCTTTGGAAAAATGTCTATTCAGATCCTCTGCACATTTTTTAATCAGACTATTTGTTTTTTTACTATTGAGTTATATGAATTATTTATATATTTTGGATATTAATCCCCTATCAGATATATGATTTGCAAATACTTTTACCCATTCAGTAGGTGGTCTTTTCTTTTTGCTGATGATTTCCTTTGCTATGCAGAAGCTTTTTAGTTTGATATAGTCCCACTCTGTTGATTTTTACTTCTGTTGCCTTTCCTTTTGGTGTTGAATCCAAAAAATGATCACCAAGACAGATATCGAGGAACCTACCATCTATGTTTTTTTCAAGGAGTTTTATGGTTTCAGGTCTTACGTTCAAATCTTTAATCCATTTTGAGTTAATTTTTGTGTATGGGTAAGAGAGTGGTCCAGTTTCATTCTTTTGCAAGTGGCTGTCCAGTTTTCCAAACAATATTTATTGAAGAGACTATCTTTTCCCTATTGTGTAATCTTCACTCCTTTGTTATGTATTAAAAGCTAAGAATTCGGGGCTGGCCCCGTGGCCGAGTGGTTAAGTTCGCGCGCTCCGCTGCAGGCGGCCCAGTGTTTCGTCGGTTCGAATCCTGGGCGCGGACATGGCACTGCTCGTCAGACCATGCTGAGGCAGCGTCCCACATGCTACAACTAGAGGAACCCACAACGAAGAATACACAACTATGTACCGGGGGGCTTTGGGGAGAAAAAGGAAAAAATAAAATCTTTAAAAAAAAAAAAAAAAAAAGAGCTATAAGAAAATATCTGTTAATAAAAACATTAAAAAAAAAAAAAGCTAAGAATTCAAAAACAGAAAAGGAGAGAGGTCAAAGTATTATAATAAATAATATTAAGCAAATTTAGAGAATAAAACTAAAAGGGAAAGAATGAAGCAACTGACCTGACAATAATCTTTTTCCTAATGTGAGAGGAGGGTAGGCTCCAAGAAGGAAATAGGGCAGGTGACCTATTCCAATATTCTTATAAACATTGTCATAGACAATTGGAAAACAAGTGAATTATTTTTGTTATTGAGAAAGATAAATTTAGAAACTATTTTCAGAATGATGCCCATGACCTGATTGTTTATGTTAAACAAACATGAAATTTTAGATTATGGGAGATTATCTCCCAGGAAAATGTCGAATAAGCTGCATAACTATCTGCATATAAAATGTAGATTTTTTCATAACTGAGTTCTTTCCTTCTGCTTAAGTGAAGTAAACCATCCTCATCACTTAGAAACTTCATCAGATAAAGAGAAGCAGGATCTGGGGAGATGTAGTAAGAATCCTGGACCACTTTCTGTGACTCTTAATTTCCTCTATCCTTGGAATTTTAGTAAAGCTTGACAGTGGATAAGATGCCTGATACATGAAAGTCTGATTTAACAATCTGGTCCTTTGTATAAGTTCAGAGACCGTGGAGGTTTAGAACTGGTGAAATTGTACCATGTTTGTATTCTGAAGGGAAAACACCAGAGGACATGGGAGAAAAGCCAAAATGATACAATTGGTTCAGCATATTACAAGAGAAGTAAGAGGCAAATTATATATATCTAATGAGGGAATCTCAAATCAATAGTGCCATATCACGAGAAGAGTTAATTCAAGTGGAAGCAGGAAAGGCAGATGCATTTAGCCTTTGTGTCATTATTCTCAATTAAACAAAAAATTGTATCAAACACCGGCTACCAAAAATTTATCTGGAAAAAAATGAGAGAAATTCATATTTCCAAGTGACAGCCATCCTACTCCCAAAAATTCTGATGCTGTGAGTTTGAGGTAGGGCCATAGAGACTTGCACTGTGAATAAGCATTTGACATGAAACTGATATAGTTAGTCCACAGTTTTGAGCCTTTACTACAAAAGATTATGTGAAATATTTTTGGAAATCAGAAAATTTTGTAGTAATACTGTTACACTATTTTATTTGATATTTTTTCTTGTTTGATAATTTTTGTTAAAATTACTAACCTATAGATTTAACCTATTTATGGATAGTCTATTGTATTTATTATAAACTGATAATGAAGCTTTTATTTACTATCTTAGGTTTTTAAATATGCAGATCCATAGAAATGTTGTTATATTGAGTTCATCCTTGCTACCTAAACATGTATCATTATTGTTATGAACTATATATTTCTAAACTTTTAAAACAAATATTTATTGAGCACACACTATGTTCCAGACATAGTTTTAGTCACTTGGGATTATTGACCAAGTCAAATAAAAATTCTTGCCTTTCTGAAGCTTACAGTTTAATGAGGAGAGGCAGATGACAAACAATAAAGATAATAAACAGTGTAGCATGTTATAAAGTGATAAGTGCTGTGGAAGAAATAAATAAGAGAGAAGGGAAGAAGGCTCAGAAGTGTGTGGCATGAGATATTGCAGAATATGGCACTACATATGGTGGTAGGAACAAAAATTACTGAGAAGGTTGAGAAACTAGTTGAAGAAGGTAAGGGACTTCTGTGCAAATGTCTGGAGCTGGACTGTTGCAGACAGAGGAAAAAGCTAAAGTAAAGGTGGCACTATAGCAATGGACCTGGTATGTCAGAGAAGCAGGATGCATGAAATAGAGACTGTGAGAGGATGATGTATCATGGAACTGAGGAGTGGGTGATATCATAGAGGACATTGCAAAGACTTTGGCTTTTATTTAAGTGAAATGGACTGAAGTGGCATATTTTTAAATGATTTTCTGTTAGAATCAGGCTTGGGCAGGGAAAATATGCCACCAGGAAGAAGAGTTAGTATGCTATTTTTATGTTTCAAGTGAGAGGTGGTGGTTGCTGAGCAAGGTGATAGTGGTGAAGGTAGGGAGAAGTGGTAGGACTCTGGATATATGTTTGGTTAAAGTCAGAGGGTCTGTCAGTTGTCATACTGTGGCAGCTGCATTTTGCTATGATGCTGAAAGCTATGCACTAACAACAAAACAAAATCAGGGGCTGGCCTGGTGGCATAGTGGTTAGGTTTGCTTGCCCCATTTCAATGGCCCAGGGTTCACTGGTTCAGATCCTGGGTGTGAACCTACACATCACTCATTAAACCAAGATGTGGTGGCATCCCACATAGAAGAACTAGAAGGACTTACAACTAGGATATACAACTAGGTACTGGGGATTTGGGGAAACAAGCAAACAAACAAGACGAAGATTAGCAAAAGATGTTAGCTCAGGGCCAATCTTCCTCACCAAAATAAATAAATAAATAAATAAAGGCCATACCCTTAAAAAAAACAAAGTCAGTGGACTTCCTAATTAATCTGATAGAAGATGCAAGAGAGAAATAAAGGAGTTAAAGATGACATCAAGGTTTCTGGCCAGACCTATTGAAAAGAATGGAATTGCCATTAACTTTGATGGCAAATGTGGAAGAAAGAGTTTATGTTTGGGCATATTGAGTTTGATATGTCTAATAGACACCCAGCTGAGGATGGAGAGTAGGCAGGTGTCAACAAGAAATCGAAATTTGGGGACCGGCCCGGTGGCGCAGCGGTTAAGTTTGCACGTCCCACTTCTCGGCAGCCCGGGGTTCGCTGGTTCGGATCCCGGGTGCGGACATGGCACTGCTTGGCAGCCATGCTGTGGTAGGCGTCCCACGTATAAACTAGAGGCAGATGGGCACGGATGTTAGCTCAGAGCCAGGCTTCCTCAGCAAAAAGAGGAGGACTGGCAGTAGTTAGCTGAGGGCTAATCTTCCTCAAAAAAAAAAAAAAAAGAAATTTGGGCAAAAGGTCTAGAATGAAGCATAAAAATGGTATTTCAAAGCCATGAGGCCAGATGATCTTTTCTGCAACAGCAATATTACTAATGTGGCAATGTCAGCATTTTCCCCATTATAGTTTCAGGAACTGTTATAGCAACTTTACATTTTACCTTATGCCTTTCTGAGTTTTGCATATTCTATCTTTTTATTTACACATTGCAGAGAGCTGCTAATGACTTATTAATATAGTCTCCCCTAAAATTATTACCATATGGCCCCTCTGTTCAAACATTGCGATTTTGCTAGCTCCTATCCATTTTAGCATCTTGTTCAAAATTGTTCTCTCTGATTTTAAAATTCCCCTTTGCTTTAGTTCATTCTGTTTCCTAATGCCAAGTTTCCATTATTTTTTAATTTTACATATAATTTATTAATTTTTAAAACATTGTGCCAGAGAAAACAAGGTTAGAAACACATGCCAGGCTCAGAGTAAATTTTAATGGCTCAGATGGCAAACAGAGTTACATAAACATTCCAGATACATATATGAATTTTATACCAGAAAATAAAATCCAAACATGTGAATAATACCTTCATGATTTTTTAAGAGAAAATAAACCAAAGTAAAAAGTAATGAAAACATATTTGAACTTTCTATCAATTTGAGTTGTTAGAAAGAATGCAATAAAAATATATATTGTTTTTGCTAAATAATTTCCCTTAATCTGATATTTTAAAAATGCATTTAAATATAAACTAATGTTAAGAACTTACAATAAAATATGTCCTATCTGTTCAGATGTGGAAAAAAATAAATCACATAAAACTAAATCATGTTAGTAGAGCTTAAAAACTCTTCTAAGGAATAGGAAATAGTTGAACAGACAAACGTTATTAAAAGAAAAATATATTTGCATTCTACCCTTTTTACTAAATCATGTTAGTAGAGCCTAAAAAGTCTGCCATGAAATAGGAAATAGTTGAACAGACATTGAATGTTATTAAAAGAAAAATATATTTGCATTCTACCCTTTTTTGGGAAGGAGAGTTAGATGTAAGATGAATACTAATAAAATTTGGTCTTATTATAACTGTTGTGAAAAAACAAAATTCGGCTGCGTTGGGGCTGATCCTGTGGCATAGTGATTGAGTTCCACGCACTCTGCTTTGGTGGCCTGGGTTTGTGGGTTTGGATCATGGATATGGACCTATATCAATTTTCAACTATGCTGTGGCAGCAACCCACATATAAAGTGGTGGAAGATTGGCACAGATGTTAGCTCAGCACCAGTCTTCCTCAGCAAAAAAAAAAAAAAAAAAAAAAGGAAAAAAATTCACCTGAATAAATTTGAAGATCTAATTGGCTTTATTAAATGATTCATGAATTGGGCAGCATCTCATCTAGCAAATAGAAAGGTGCTCTGAGGAGTTGTACAAAACAGAATGTTTTTATAGGCAGAAGGGTGGGGCAAGGAAGTTATTAGCAAAAGAAAAGAAAGGATTGTTCAGATGAGGTCATCTTTTTTTGGATAAGGGGAAAGACAGGGGTTTTATCATGCAGATCGCCTCACTAGAGCTAATCGGGGAAATTTACATTGACTGTTAAAAAGGTCACATTCCTGGGATAGGTTGAGTGTGTAATTAGGTCTTAGTTTGCTGTCATGGGGGCAAGTGAGTTCCTTTTGGGCCTGTTATTTCTTTTTTAGCACTATTTATTAGTGTATTCACATTTCTACAGTTTATTTAATAAAATTTATGTATGTATACATAGAATACATATATGTACATAGAATATATGTATTTTAAGTATGTGTACAGATGGATAGATAGATAGAGATATAAAAACATCGTCTAATACCTTAGATCTGTACCATTAACTTTTCCCCTTTTACACTGATTTTTTGGACACTATTCCCATTGAGAAGGGAGGGTCTATTTTCACAGTTTCTTGAAACTGTGTAGAATTTTGTAACTTTTTCAACCAATAGAGAGAATGTGGCAAAAGTAACAATATATGACCTCCTAGTCAAGGTCATAACTAATGCAATTTTGCTGGAGTTCTTGCTTTTGAATCCTCCAGACACCAAGCAAGAAGTCTGGCTTCTTTGAGCCAGTCATGCGGTGAGGAAGCCCAATCTAGCCCAGTGTGTAGAGGTCCTGCAGCGATAGAGGGACAGATGCTTGGCTATCCCCAGCTGTTCCATCCCCCACTGTTCCAGTTTCAGTCACCATCTGACTGCAGTGACATGAGAGCGCATGAGACAGCAGTTCAGTGAAAACTTTTCTAAATTATTGACCTAAAGAAACTGTAATAGATAACAAAATAATTGTTATTTTAAGATACTAGTTTTGAGAGTGTCTGGTTACACAGAAATAGCTAACCAGAGGAAACATCATGAAATCTCTTTCATTAAGGTCAATGTAGCTGAGACTGAGTTAGCATGAGAGACTCCATGTCTAACCACCCCCCACGCCCCCACCGCCCATCGTATTCTCACAGTATGCCTCGGAGAAACACTTACAACTGCATGTAGGCAAGCTAATCAGTAACTAGTCAGTACCCAGTAGAGGAAATGACTTGTTAGCAGAAGATTTAAGTCCTCTGCCCAAACTCTTCCTCTCTCCCTGATAAGAAAATTAACTAATGTTTTCTTAGATTCCTCAGGAATATCACATTCAGCAGATCTGAAGCTTTTGTCTATGGAGAGGGACCCAATGGTCTGCGGTCATCCAACACCTGGCAGTCCTGAGCCCCCTCCCCAAACCCGTTTGCCTTATATAAGTCATTTCCAAATCAGTTCCCCTTTAAGATGGTTTATTTTGGGATGATAGTCCACCATCTTCCAAGCAGCTAGCTCATCGCTTAAACAAAATTTCCTCTCTCTCCACTGCCTTGCCTCTTGATAGAATGGCTTTATCTCACGGCAAGCAGATTGAGCCCTTGCTCGGTACCACAGCTACTGCTGTTACTAAATACTCAATGTGCCTGCAGCAGAGCCTGGTATTGAGTTCTTGATATAGCACCATCTCTCAACTAGCTAGCCATTTGGTGGCAGTTTGATTATATTTGATCTCTTTCCACCCTGGAGGGGGCTGAAATTTGTTCTTACTGGAATTGACATCTATTCCAGACATAGTTTTGATTTTCTTGGCTGGAGTACCTCTGCCAGCGCCATTATCTGAAAGTTTGCAGATGGCATGATGTCCTTTGATGAGATGTCTGATTTCATTGCAAAGATGGTGTGACAATAGGCACATAAACAAGATTCGCTTTTGTTTGCATATATATTGCAGCACCTAGATGCAGCTAAGCTAATAGTATAACAGTAGTGCCAAGGCTAGACTGTCAACTCAGGAATGACAGCCTGTGGGGTGATGTCTTCCAGAATTTGGTATAAGTACTAAACTTATGATTGATATGTGTGGTGCTATGCACCCTAGAGTTAGAATGCACAAGTTTTGTAATCAAAGGGTAGAAATAGGATTGGACCTCTCACTACCACTCCTAGCCACCAGTGTGTGAAATTTGTGCTTGCTATCTATGCAATTTTACACTCTGCCAGATTAGAGGTGCTGGTTCCTAAGAGGAGCATGCTTCTGCTAAGGGAAATTGTGAAGACGTGCCCCACTTCCTAATAACACCAAATTCAAAACAGACTCCCACTTCTTTAATCTCTCCCAAATCACCCAGCACAGGCCTACATCCTATAACAAGACCATCTCAGTTGCATGATTAGGTATTCTCTCTTCCTATAGCAAGCTAATAAATCTAACTTTGTTTGATTTCATGTGTGTTCTTAATGGTTGTCAGCTATGGATATCACCAATATATTTGAGACCTTTACTCAAAATTATAAGCTGGTAAGGAGGAGGGGGATGTTGTCTAGATGGTCCTTTAGAAATCTTTGGATCAGATCATTTGGATTAATGCTTATTTCACCTGTAATAAAAAGCATACTATTATATCTGGGAACAGCTCAAATCTGGAAGTTGTACTCTGTAGTAATTGCATATAAATGCTATCGCTAGTACTATACCTATTACTACATTGTAGTCTAAGGCTTGACAGTTATTTTTTTCCTTTTTGTAATGCAAGTGCCTGACTTAAGCTTTGATTGCTGAGGCATCTATTTCAAAGAGGCATCCACTTCAAAGATGGCAATCTCCAATAAACACATTGTCATCCACTCTACTAGATAAAAAGTCAGGCTGTGCACCCCACCCCCGACCCCCGGGCTCCATCATTTTACACATCTTGGTTGCTTTCAGTAGCTAATCATTTAGGTCCCTTGTTTTTTCTCTTTAAATTTAAATTCCCACTTTTATGTTTTAAATTCAGCAATAATGAGTGAGCCCACCATTGACCCCAGTAAAAGCAGAACCCCAGGCTCCTGTGATCTCTCTCTTTCTCTCTCTACCCTAAACCTCACTGTGTGCCATGTGCTTTCCAGGTCTTGTGAGTAATTAAACATTTATTTTCTTTTTCTTCAAAGTTTCCTGATGGTTACAGCTGAAGGGTATCTTGAAATCATAATATGAACCACAAGGGCTGGTCCAGCCACAACATTGGTTATTGATAATCTGAGACCAGAATGCAAAATATACATGATCTAGAAAAATAATGTTTTGTAAGTCAAGTACTTTTAACTATAGAATTTGAAGAATAGTACACATACATTATATATAAACTGAATCATTATTGCATTTTTAATTTAAATCAGTTTTTGTGCCATGTGTCTTACCGTGGATGCAAGATTGATGTGGTGTCATCTGAACAGTTCCCTCTACAGGAACCAGAAAAAAAGTAACAACAGTAATAGAGGCAGCAGGATCAAAATCTTGTTTTTGTGATTAATCGCAGATTTTCCTTATAATCTACAACAGCTGGGAATCTCTGTATTGAAAGGTGACTGGAGTACTTTCAAGCATGGTGAGAGTTTTAAGTG
Organism: Equus quagga; assembly: GCF_021613505.1. NCBI lineage: Eukaryota > Metazoa > Chordata > Mammalia > Perissodactyla > Equidae > Equus > Equus quagga. Next base: position 1,014,898 of record NW_025798762.1, read on the forward strand.
ATTGAGTAGAATGTCTCTAATTTATCAAAATCTCTAATGTTGCTACTTTAGAGGCACTTCTGACCAAAGAAAGATGAAAAATTCACAATAAACCAAATCTGAAGCAGACTTTTTGGAAGTGTCAAGTTTTGTAATATAAGATTTCAGAAAAATGTAAAACCTAAACAAATGCCCTTTCTGGGTTTGCACCAAATCATGGAGAACTCTTTGATTAAAAACCAGACAATGAAATGTTCACATTGCTTTGACTAAGTTCATATGGGTTTGTAAATAGAAATTCATGTTGATTGATAAATAGTTTATTCAAAAATGCAAATGTGTGTTTACGCATTTTGCTGTTTTATTTTGCCAATTAGGAAGGCTCAACCAAGACAGCAGGGAGTAAAGGAGTCTTTAGGAAGATGTGAAGAATAATAAGCTATATAGATTTTTCCAGTGAATATTTATTCTCTCTTTACATATCTGCACTATAGGCATTTCAAATATTGCAATAGATGAAATGATAATAAAAATATCCAAAAAGTAATTTAGAATTCCTCTTTTGTCTCTACAACATTTGTCATAATCAAAATGAAACTCACATGCCATTGTTGTAGTCCCTCTTGTTAAGAAAATATTTTTATATGCCCCAATATAACAGTTAAAAATCTCTGTGAGGAATTTAATTTTGATCTTTTAAAGCAACAGTAAAGACAATATATTCTGAGAATGTTAAATTGTCTGTGACTGTTCAGACAACACACTAAATTCATACCAAGTGTCATCCCTCCAGGACTCAAATGTCATGTTATGGAACTAGCATAAGAACCATGGAGTAAATGGAGAGTATAATAATAAATGTTGACTGTTAAAAAATGTATTTCTACCCTTACTTTTTACAGTGTTTTTATTTCTGGACATAAATCAAGTACTGAATTGTTCTGTCAGACTATATCATAAATATATAATCCATGTTGATTTATATTCTGATTATACAAACCATTTTCCTAGTGATAAGGGATTAGTTTTCCACTCTTTGAGCAGTGCCTAAATGGGTTTCAAATAAAAAAAGGCATTGCACAAAGAAATCCATTCCATCCCCCATTAACTTATAAAAGCTTATCATCAAGTTTAGTGTTATTAAATGCTTCTTAGAAATAGTGTGGGGCCGGCCCAGTGGCCAAGTGGTTAAGTTCGCAGGCTCCGCTTTGGCAGCCCAGCGTTTTGCCATTTCGGATTGGATCCTGGGTGTGGACCTAGTGCTGCTCATCAGGCCATGCTGAGGTGGCATCCCACACAGCACAACCAGAAGGATCTACAGCTAGAATATACAACCATGTCCTGGGGAGCTTTGGGGAGAAGAGAAGAAGAAAAAAAGAAGATTGGCAACAGATGTTAGCACAGGTGCCAATCATTAAAAAAAATAAAAGAAATAATGTAATTAAAATATGAAGTCCATGGGTGGTATTTTTTTACAGAACAGTTGGCCTTCCATATCTGCAGGTTATGAAACCACAGATGGAAAGGCCTATGATGGTTGAGTCTGAACATGTACAGACTTTTTTCTTGTCATTGTTCTCTAAACAATACAGCATAACGACTATTTACATAGCATTTACATTCTGTCAGGTATTATAAGTTATCTAGAGATGATTTAAAGTATATGAGAGCATGTGTGTAGATTATACACAAACACTACACCAATTTAAAGAAAGGTCTTGAGCATCCACGGTCCTGGAACAAATCCACTGTTGATACCGAGGAATGACTGTATATTTCAGTCTTCATTATAATCTGTTAATAGATCAATAGGCAATGACCTGAAGTAGACAGATAAAAACTTCAGAGGAGTACAGAGGGCAATACTCTAAGACCTTGCACATGCTATGTAAAATTTACATAGTTATTTTGCAAATAGATCAACTTATCTACAAATTTTTACGATTCAATAAGTTTTATAAGCAAGGGAAAAAGATATATTTAGCACTGACAGCACTAATGTTAAAGTTGTTAGATACTGATATTAAGTTTCTGAAATTTACATGAAAATATTTAATTAATAATACTTTGGTTAACAGAATGGTATTATAAAAATATCATTTTGAGTCACTTTCTCAATTTGACCCAAGATTTAACTTCATTTTTTTAATTCCATGGAATTTTCTATTGTATTGTGGTGATTAAAAGTATCTTATTTTTTAATCCCTGAAACCAGATTTTTCTCTCCCTTTAGATGGATCCCTTCTTCTAGTATTCATTTTGTGCCCGTCTGTATAGGTGGTTGATCTACTACATTTCCTATATATTTGCCTTTACCAGTGATATTTTTTCTTTGACAATTTTCTTATTTCTATTTGTGGCCTTTTCTTTTCTACTTGAAGAAGTCCCTTTAACATTTCTTGTAAGTCCAGTTTAATGGTGATGAACTCCTTTAGTTTTTGCTTGTCTGGAAAACTTTCTCTCTCCTTCCATTCTGAATGATAACCTTGCTGAGTAGAGTATTGGATGTAGTTTCTTTTTTCCTTTTAGTGCTTTGAATATATCATGCCACTCCCTTCTAGCCTGTAAGATTTCCACTGAAAAGTCAGCTGATAGCCTTATGGGGTTTCCCTTTACATAACTTATTGCTTTTCTCTTGTAGCTTTTAAGATTCTTTATCTTTAATTCTTGACATTTTAATTATAATATGTCTTGATGTGGGCCTCGTTAGGTTCATCTTGTGTGATACTTTCTATGCTTCCTGTACCTGGATGTCTGCTCCCTTTCCCCAGGTTAGGGAATTTTTCAGCTATTATTTCTTCAAATAAGTTCTCTGCTCCGTTGTCTCTCTCTTCTCCTTCTGAGACACCTATAATGCGAATGTTAGTAGGCTTGATGTTGTCCCAGATGTCCCTTCGACTGTCCTTGTTGTTTTTAATTCTTTTTTCTGTTCAGTTGGGTGATTTCCTCTACTCTGTCCTCCAGATGGTTGATCCCTTCTTCTGTGTCATCTACTCTGCTTTTGATTCCTTCTAGCAAATTGTTCATTTCTGTTATTGTATTATTCAACTCTGATTGGTTCTTTTTGATATTTTCTAATTCTTTATTGAAATTCTCACTGTGTTCATCTATTCTTCTCTTGAGTTCAGTAAGCATCCTTATGTCCATTACTTTGTATTCTTTGTCAGGTAGATTGGTTATCTCTGTTTCAGTTAGTTCTTTTTATGAGGATTTGTCTTGTTCTTTTATTTGGAACACATTTCTTTGTACTTCATTTTGTTAGCTTCTCTGTACTTGTTTCTACGTATTAGATAGATTAGGTACTTGTCCTGATCTTGGAAATGAGGCCTTATGTAGAAATGTCTTATGGGGCCCAGCAGTGTGTTCCCCTCTCATTACCCATGCTAGATGCTCCAGGGCTGTCCCCTGTGTGGGTTGCCTGTGCCCTTCCATTGTTGTGGGGCTGCTATTTCTGTGAGCACATGGATATGAGCGACTTTCCCCCAGGCTGTCTGGTTGCAAGGCCCAGCAATGTGTGGCTACTGTGGCACACTATTAAGTGAGGTAGGCCTCTGGTGCAGGTTGGCTACGTGGCCCAGCAGTGCACAACTGCCTTGTGTGTGCTGGTGGATGGGGCAGGTCCTTGCACTAAAAGACTAGAGAAAGGATTCCAAAATGGTGTCTGCCTGCCAAAATCTGTGTCAGCATGGCTGAACAAGGTCACAAAAATGGCTGCCACTAGTGTCTCAGTCCTGTGGGCAAGGGGGCTCCAACCAGCTCCTGCCTCTCTGGGATATGCTCTGAGCTCAGTGAGTCTCTTTTATCAACGAACTATGCACTTTCCAGTTTGGTGGTTTTGTACTGGTTTCTGGGTCAAGTGAGTTTGTATGTGGGACCTTTTAAGAGCATGTTTTCCTTTCCCTGAAGTTCTATAGTTGTTCTGGGTATATTCTCTGTTAGTTTTCAAAGCAAGATGTTTTGGGATCTCATCTCTCTTGTGCTGGATCCAAGGGCTAGGGTGCCTAATGTGGAGCTCTAATCCCCTGCTTTGCTGGAAAAAACTCTATACCTTTGATATTGCTCCTGACCACGAAGGACTGCAGCTAAATTGTGGGTTTTTCCCTCAGCAGGACTGTATCTCTGCCTCTTCCTCCCCCTCTCAGTGCTGTCTCTGGCTGTGGGGTTTCTTTCCATCCAGTTTCTAGATCTCTCTCTGAGGAAATTATTCCACATGTAGTTGTAGGTTTTTTTGTTCTGTGGGAGGAGGAAAGCTCAGGATTCTTCTATGCCGCCATTTTCCAGAAACTCCCCTTTGGTGTTTATTTGTAACTGAGTCATTAGTTCATGCTAAATAATCACTTGTTGATAAATTATACCATATATCTGCTAATGTCTTTACCTTGTTTTGGGGATATCTTTGTAGTGATATTCCCAACTTAGTTAGAGTTACAACCAACAACCATGTAAATGAGACCCAGAGATGGAATATCAGAAAGAAGAGGGCAACTGGGTGATTCTTTATCATGAGTTTATCACCATTGAGGACTTCAGTGATTAATTTTCTGGGTAGTAAATTTGTTTGGAAACAGTATATTTCATCTGACAAACACCTAGAAAAATGATCTCTTTAAGACCAGATGTCTCTTTGTCACCTCATACTAGAATTGTAGCCACTTCAAGACTCTCCAAAAATTTCTCACCAGTAGTGGAGTTGGAACACTTTTAAGTCTCACTTTACCTCTGACACTTCCTGGGCTCTGCATATATCTTTTCAAAATCTCAGGCCTAGATAAATCCATGATTATGCTTATCCTTGTCAACATCAGCCACCCTCCAAAATACAAGGTCTTCAAGTCAATTCCAGTCAATATTATCACACAATTTCACATCTGACCCTATATTCCTCTACATGCTCCTTGTCTTCATTTCATTACTGACATTTCATTCCTTGTATTCTCTATAAATTAATAACCACACCTCTCCTTCAGGATGTCTTTGCTAAAAAAAGCTTCATTCTTATTCCCACAACAAACCTGGCTCCTCTAAGAGAATAGTATTTTCTCAGAAATACTCGCATGTGTGTCTTGCCTACTAATGATATATACCACAGTACTTTGGCTATAGAACCAGCATCTGCCCATGCCTTGTTTCACCACTTGAGGATACTAAGGATGTCTTGATTCCAACTATGGTTTTCAAACTCTTCATGTTCCTCTTTTATATAAAAACTCCTCTTCATTTTATGTTTATGTTGAGTTCTACCTTTATCTTTATTGCTCTTTGTTGAGATCATCTACTTTCTTCTTCCCTCTATATCCACACTTTCTTCCACCGATAAATGCTTTTGGAACCAAACTGATAGATTTTCTCTCTAATTCAAGTGAGGCTTTCTTTCTAGAAAAGTGTAACATTCATGTAAGTGACCAACCAATGGCTCAATCACATTTTTCTCACTTTGGATGGATTCCTTCTTCTAGTATTCTGACTGTGTGCCTATTTGTGAATGAGTCAGTAGTTTATGCTTAATAATCACTACTATGATTAGACTATGATTGGACTATGCCTTCATGTACTTCATTCATCCACTCCCACTGATATGGTTATTTAATGAATTTATAAAAGTTAATAAACTTTGAAATTGGATCATTTTTCTCTCACCAAACCTACTCTTCTGACTCTAGCCACGAGTCTCTTTATTGTCCTATTTCATGCCCTATGTAGCTTAAATTCCCTTGTGTGACACTGTAAACAAGTGCTTGTCAGCATCCTCAACATTGTAAATCCCTCGTGTTTCCACGCACCTCCTTTGTACCAGCAGCCTGGGAAAAATGCAACTAACTACTCTCACTGCTTTACAACTGGATTGCTACTAACTAGTAACTTAGGGAATCTCTTCAGGCTCTATTTTCAAACTGTTTTCAAAAATCGCTTTGCTATCTGTAATTACTGAGCAATTTCTTTGAATATTTTTTTCTCTAACTACTTCTCTTTATGTTGATACTTTTCCGAGATTTTATTTGATCCTCAATTTATCATCTTAAATGGGCTCTCTACTTTACTCACTCTGCCAACTTTTATCACAGGTACAAAGCTGCGAGCTGGCTCCAAATTGTAAATTCAGCAACAAGGTCAACCATAAATTTAGCTAGGCGAGGGGCTGGCCCAGTGGCATAGTGGTTAAGTTTGTGTGCTCTGCTTTGGCAGCCTGTGGTTTGTGAGTTTGGATCATGGTCAGGGACCTACACACTGCTCATCAAGCCACGCTGTGGCAGCATCCCACACACAAAATAGAGGAAGTTTGGCACAGATGTTAGCTCAGTGACAATCTGCCTCAAGCAAAAACAGGAAGATTGGAAACAGATCTTAGCTCAGGGCCAATCTTCCTCACCAAAAAAAAAAAAAGAAAGAAAGCAAGCAAAAACTTTAGCTAGGTGAAAGCTCTGTACATTTCACTTGTTGGTAATTATTGTATTCATCACCACCACACCATAACAATTTTTAAAATGTAAGTTTCACTTAAGAAGGTTCTTGATAAATCAGTAAAAGATTTTATTAAATCCTTGACTCTTGAGTAAAATTCTTTTTAACAGGCTGTATGACAAAATGGGAAATGTGAACAAAATATTATGCTTCATGTAGAAATATGGTAATTGTCTCCAGTAAAAGAATTTGATTAAGTTGTGAGCAAAACTAGTTGTTTTTTTTATGGAACAGCTTTACTAGGCAAATTATGGTTATTTAGATCTCAGAAATGAATAGAGTGAGCCTGCCACTTCAAGGAAAACACTGAAGATGTTTTACCAATGATAAAATGTACGATCTAGCTAAAATTAGAACTTTGGAAAACTTACATTCACCATCACAACCTTGATAGCTTCCCAGTACTTCAAGAGACTTTTCTGATGCAAATCATAGTGATATTAAATGAATGTAATTTTTTGATATTGTGTAATGAAATACATTAATAATTGGATGATCTTCTTTATTCAGTGAATTAATATTTTCCAAATGACCAATGCATGATGCTACAAAATCATGCATAGGTAAAAAAGAAAATCCATTCAAATTACAAGACAGACCAACAGATTTTAATGTAACGTTTATATGGTTTCAAATTCATCATTGTGAATGCTTTTCAAGATATCAGCACTCATTGAGTTTTGCAACAGTATCAAAGAATCATATCTACATAATCTGAAAAGACTACTGAAATACTCCTCTTTTATCCTACTACGTATCTGTTTGAGGCTAGATTTTCTTCATCTATTTCAAATGAAACAACATATTTACAAAAGGTTAAATAAAAGCAGATAAAGAATCCAGCTCTCATTTAGATGTTAAAGAGATTTTCAAAAATGTAAAACAAAGCCCCTCTTTTCACTATTTTTTATTTTTTACAATATAGTTATTTTTCATAAAAATATGTTATCTAAATGAACATGTAGTTGGTGTATGATTTTACTTTTTAAATGAATTAATAAATATTTTTAACACTTTTTCCTTTTAATTTCCAATATACAAAATGTTAGTAGATATAGCCCACACAAATGAAAAGTATCTGTGATCCTCAATAATTTTTATGAAAGTAAAGGGATCTTTAGCAGAAAACACTGAACTGAATAGTTTCATTGAGAATTAAGGAATATCTCAAGGTTTAAAGGGAAATTTAGAAGTTAATACAAAATACAAAAATTGTCTGAAAGAGAAAAAGATAATGTGAAGACTTATAAAAAATAAAGGATTAAATTAGTTAACATAGTTATATTTGTGCATGTTTATATTTACTTGTACTTGAAATTGTATATATTACACTTTATATATCAATTAATATGTTAAATATTCAAAACAATATCTCTAAGATAAATATTTTCATCTTCTTTGATGAGTTAACTGAATCCTCTGATATTTATTTCATTTGTAAAATTTCACAGCATGGGTATGTGATTCCCAGACACTTACCAGTTATTCTCACATAAAACTTTATTAATTAATCAGTCATTTTACATAAAATCACACTTAAATACATGATAAGTTTTCCAAAAGATTTAGAAACATTAAAAGAAGACCTCTTTCAGATATTGACATTGAGGTGATCAAGAAAGATGTGGTTCTTGCCCTCATGGAAATTTGAGGGTTGAGGGAGAGGATAGATGGGGAAGAAGCTTGTAAGATCCTGTTTTGATGTGTACTAAGTGCTTTGAGGGATCCAAATATACTCAGGAATGTCTTCCTGAAGACAATGACATGTGCATCGAGATCTAAAACATATGTGGGAGGGTATGTGAAGAGAGAGGAGATTAGAGATAGAGCTGAGGTAAACAACATTATGAAGAAACAATCAAACTGTGAATAATCAGCAAGATTGGAATATGTGTAACCAAAGTTAGAATGGCTGATGAGAAGGCTGTGGAGGTGATTACTGTGCAGATCTTAACCATCTTTGTAAGTCAGGTTCAAAGGGTAGTGGGAAAACAGTTTATATGTTTTAAGGTGGATTTTGAATGGAAACTCACTCTCACTGGATTGTGGATGGCTCTACCCCTGAGTTTAGGGAGATCTGTGATTAGGGATTAATAATCCAGAGAGCGGATAGACATGGATTGAACCAGGTAGTTACAGTGGAGATGTAAAAAGTTGTAATGTCTGAAAGTTCTTAAGAAGGAAATTTTCAAAGACCCAATGACTGATTAGGTATGGAAATAAAGGAAAGAAAGGATTGAAGTACTGTTGAAGTCCAATATGCAAAGAGCACCAGGAACACACTGACTGTGTTCAAGCACAGTCCAGTGTTTTAATTTTCCATAGCAAGAAAAATGCATACCAAAGGAAAACATGGAGCATCTTGGTAAGAAAGAATTAAAATGGGTTTTTTAGGTGATTTGGGGGAGTGTTCAAGGGTTCAGTGCTGTCAGAAAGTGAGGGCAATTCAGTGACTGGATGTCTTAATTTATATGTCACAGACGGGAGTGAGGACGTGGAGCTTCAGCTGTCATTCGTAAAGGAATAGCAGTCATTCATTATAGGTGAGAGGGGAGACTGTTTGATGGTTTTTGTGAAGGCATAGAATCCTTCTCTTTGTATTACGTTCAGGTATGATTACAGAATGGTCTCATCTAATTTCACCACAGTCGCAAAATGACCTTGTCTGATTTTTCTTAACTTTTCTTCAGTAGGAAATACCATAGCCTAGTTGATAACTGCTTTCAGAACCATTTTATTTTCTTTGTATGTTTTACTCTTTCTCAGTCTTCCCTGTATTTTGGGCAAGGACAGATAAAGTCAGCCCACAGTCTATCAATCATGTGATCTATTGCCAAGATTCTGTTGATCAGTAGTTTGTCTGGAAAATGTTAATTGTAGTTAGATTCGAATTATTCCTTCCTGTTCCTTTTGTTGTAGGATCAATTGTTAAACTAACTGAGGTGATAATGGTTCTGAGGTAGCATTTAAGATTCTTGTAAGGACTCATCATCCAACAGTTATTTAGGTAATTTTCAGACTCAAAATGATTATCAGTTCTGTAATTGGATTTCAAGGTCAAAGACCTAACCCACAAAAACATTTCCAAAATCTATCTAGATCTCTTTTAGAGAGCCATGCGGCTTTTTCCTTTGGCCTAGGAAATAGTATGAAAGTACTTGAAATGACTTTTAATGTAAAGTAAAAGAGGCTAGAGAATCAGGCCAGAATTTTGTGTTTGTGAGTCTCATATTCCAGGCAAGAAAATTGTGTTCTTGTCTATGGACGACAAGAAATCTTTGGAGAATTTTCTCATGGAGTGTGACATAGATGTTTGGCTTAGCTGGTTAGGAAGGTAGCAGTACCATAAGACTGTGGATGCAAAAAGATAAATATATTTGAGAGAGAAGAATTTGATGGAAATGGCAACTTTGAGGTACCTGTTGAATACACAAGTGGTGATATCTGGTAGAAAATAGAAGATGCATGTTATATTTTAGGAGATAAATTTTTGACCAAATCACATACTTCCACAATCCATAACAGCAACAAACATCAAACATCATATGGAAACTCTGTTGTCTATAAAAATGCTAAGTGTTCTCAGTAACAGATGCAGTTAGAAGTCATGTGTTGAAAATATTCATGAAGAATGCTAACGTTTCTCCTATTGCAAAATATTTTCCCCAAATTTCTTTGTTTAAATAGAGGTATTTTAATTCATATCAAGAAAGTATTTGGGACTCACCAGTTTACGACAGAAAGTCAACTTGGCAGCATTGCCAACTGGTAGAGCTTTAAGAGTTTTAAAACTGACCTCTCCATTAGATTAAGCAAATAAACATATAGACATTTAAGGGTAATTAACCACGTAAATGATCACTTCTTTATTGTGCCTGGAAATATTTAAGAGGTATAGTGTCTATACTCTAGATGATCACTCATATCAGTATGAAATAGAAATATTAGGATCAATACCAATAATTTGGTTTATTTTTATCTAAAAAATAGCCCCTGATCTCCCTTTAGAGACCTACATGTATGTTTACAAATATTAATGTAAAGTACATTCTGTGACATCTAGAAATATTTTATTTGTAGTTAATATTTCCCTTGTTAGTACCATTTACTTTGAGAGAATTTGGTTCCTGTAGTGTACTCAAAAAAAATCTTCACTTTTTCTCAGTCTCCAGCTATTTGATGCAGAATGTCGTGAGTCACTTAAACAGAATGCTGCTGTTTCGCTGGGCAGAATAATTTAATTCATTATTGATAAAACAAAACGTAGCAGATATACAAAGATATAAAAATCTCAACTGAAGACAGCACTTGGAATGATATTGTCATTTTAAATCACTACTGAAATGTACTATGTTAAGCTATTTCATTAATTTATCTTAAACTTGTTGATATTTTAAGAGCCAGTTCTACATATTCGACTTTTACTTATAGTCATTATCTAATTTAGTTCTCAAAAATAGTACGTAAACAACCATAAAAGACAAAAAAAAATGCTTATGTTAAAGCTGTTTCAGTAGAAAATATAAGAATATTTCTCTCTATGCCAATTTTGTGCAAAGCAATTAGTTCTCACAATCCAGAATTCATAAATTAATGAAATAAATGTATTTTCCTATAAAAGTGGTACCAAGTTTGGAAAAATAAAGTGCTCTAGTTTAAATTTCCTTTCACTCAAGGCTCAATGTATTATATTAATTTGAAAAACAACATTGATATAGACTGAATGTTTGTGTGACCCCCAAATTCATGTGTTGCAATCCTAGTATCCAAAGTGATGGTATTAGAAGATGGGACCTTTAGGAGGTTATTAGGTCATGACATTGGAGTGTTCATGAAGAAGATTAATGCCCTTATAAAAAGACACGGACAGCTTGTTTTCTCTCTGCTGTTTTCCTCCATGTGAGGATGCAATGAGAAAATGGCCATCTGTGAACCAGGAGGCAAGCTTTCACCAGACACTGGATCTGCTAGTGCCTTGATCTTGGACTTCCCGGCCTCTAGAACTGTGGGAAATAAACTTTTGTTCTTTAACCCACCCAGTCTGTAGTATTCTATTGTAACAGCCTGAACTGAGTAAAAGAGATGCTTACATTGAAAAATACAGATCAATCGAGTGATTAAGAGCACAACACTTTGGACTGCCTGAGTTAAAGGCCAGTTCTAACACCTCTATCTTGTGTGATATTACACGTTTTTGTTTTTATTTTTTTTAAGTTTTCTGTGCTTCAAGTCCTGCATCTGTATAAAAGAAATAAGCATTATAAGGATATTGGGGAGATTGAATAACAATAAATCCAAAGGGTTTGAATAATGTCTGGTGTATAATAAGCATGACATAAATGTTAGATGATAATGGTGATGATAGTGATGATGATGATAATTGCTTTTCAGTTATTTATTTAAATCGTTAATGCTGTCAATTTGTAGGATATTGTCCTTGTTTACAACAGTAATGCATTATTTGCATTCTGATGATTGCAAAACTACTCTAAAGGAAAACATTTTTGGAACAATATTCTGTTTTCTACATCCTGTTACATAAGAGTTAACTTTTGTGCCTTATAAATTTCTGTTATCATTGTTTTCAGAATAGAAGTATAATTACATAGACAGGAATTGAAAGTGTTTAGACAAATTCCTAACTTGAATAAGATTCAATATCTGTTGAAAAATAAAGAATATGTATTTATATGATGGTGCACACTGACATCTAATAACAGATTATCTGCTTCTTAATGTAGAAGGAAGTATAAATTCTCTACATTTAATTTCACAGTTAAACAGAAGGAAAATAGAATTGTGAATGCATCTGTCAATCTTCTTTAATGTGTGTTAAAAAAATCACCAACTAAAATATATCAAAAGAGATAGGAGGGAATGGCAAGAAAACTGCTATTTATTTAGCAACCACTGTGTGATAGAGGCTGCCTAGTCATGAGGGGCATTTAAAACCATTTAATACAGTGATATTATTCTATGAGATTGGAAATTAATATTCATCCTTCTCATATATCACTTAATTTTTTATAAAATTAAATTGTGTTGCAGATTCTATTCCAATTGCATACCTGAATGACTATATTGGACTTTAGATTTTAAATTCAAGTAAATAATATAACAATAAGAGCTTTTAGGATATGTTTGTTGTCATCCATTAACTTTGCAAAATATCAGCCATTATCTCTTGAAATTCTTTATCTGCCTCATTCTCTCTTTTTCCTTCAAAAATTTAAACTACGCATGTGTTATGCCTTTGGCATTATTCTGTGGCTTTTAGATACTCTGTTGTGGTTTTTCTTCATTATTTTTTTCCATCTTTGTTTCAGTTTTGATCATTTCTGTTGATCTGTCTTCAAGTTAACTGACTCTTCCTCAGCTATGGTCGTTCTGCCAATGAGCCCATTAAAGGAATTCTTCATCTCTTACATCGTGATTTCCTTCCTAGCATTTCCATTTGATTATTTTTATAGTTTTAATATCTTTGCTCAAATTCCCTATACACTCATGTGTATTTCCACATTTTCTGCTGGTTTGCTTAACTTGTAAATCCTGGTTACTTTAAAGCTCCTGTGTGATAGTACCAACAGTATAATCATCTCTCAGTATCGTTCTATAGTTTACTTTATTTCTTGAAAATAGTTTGTTTTTCCTTGTGATTGTATCTTTGTAATATTTGATTACACATTATACTTTGTGTGTAGAGGAAGACTGAGATAACTAATTTTATATCCAAAAACAGGTGTGCCTCTTCTTCTGTCAGGCTGCTGGTGTGGGGGATTGAGTCTATCTAGTAGTATTTGAACTGAGTTTGAGTTTTGTTTTTGCCTCAGTTCACCACAGACTTCAAATTCCTCAGCAATGGGCTGCTCTTATCTTATGCTTAGGGAACCATTTGTGGTACCAGAGAGTTTTCCTCAGTGTTTCTGCTCCACCTTCATCTTGCAATAGTTCTTTTAAGTCTGTGCCACAAAGGGGGCCTGGCTCCATGCTCTTGTCCCTCTCCCAGTGCTTGTTACCTGATGCTCCATTCCCCCTGCAGTGCCCAAGTCTTAGGCGTATGTGCCTGATTCTTGGGGGGAGGTCTTTCTCAGTATTGCTATCCCTTCACCCCATGAAAGCCAAACTCTACTGTGTATTTATGGTGGATCTCAGATGGGAAATAGTTTATTTCACCTTCCTCAGTGGTAGCCAACCTCTACTTTGTATTGATGAAGAAGATCCAAGAGGGCCCAAGTAGGGAAAAGAGTTTTCTCCCTCTCCCTGAAGCTGTGGATCTTTGCCTGTCTTAAGGCATCTGCTCTGCTCTGAATTCTTCCATGAGCACTCAGAAGAGGCCATGGAAAAGAGCTTGCAAGTGAATGTGAATTCTCTTTATGGCTGGAGTATCAGCTAGTCTAAACTGACATGCTATCCCATGCTAGGCCTGTACAAATTTGTTAAAATTTTACCCAATTTCTTTTTTCTTTCTTATACGGCATCCACCATTTTCTGCTGCACTTTCCCAGAGCCAAAACAGTTTGCGGGTGCTGCCTCTCCTTCATGAGGCTTATCACTCTTTGGAATTTACTTCAACTGTTTGTCTTGCTACATCCTGTCTTTCTGTTTTAATAATAACAGAAAATAATAAGTGGTGGTGAGGATGAAGGTAAATAGGAACCTTCACACTTTGCTGGTGGAAATGTGAATTGGTTTAGCCATTTTGGAAAACAGTTTGGCCATTCTTCAGAAAGTTAAACATAGAATCACTGTATGACCCAGGATTCTACTCCTAGGTACATACTCCCACAATGAAAACAGATACTAGAACAAGAAATTGTACATGAATGTCATAGCTGCATTATCCACAATAGCCGAAAGATAGAAACAACCCAAATGCCCCAAAACTGATGGATGGATGAACAAAATGTGGTATATCCACACAACAGAATATTATTCAACCATAAAAAGAAAGTAAGACTGATGTGTGCTACGACATAGATAAACCTCAAAAACATTATGGTAAGTGAAAGATGCCAGACACAAAAGGTCATTTATTGTATGATTCCATTTATATGAAGTATCCAGAAAAAATAAATATGTTGGGATATAATGTAGATTGGTCCCAGGGGCTGGGAGGGTGGTGAATGGCGATAGCAAGGAATGGGGAGTAAATGTTTAATGGGTAAGGAGTTTCCTCTTGAGATGATGAAAATGTTTTGAAAGTAGATAGACATGATGATTGGATAACATTGTAAATTTGCTAAATACCACCAATTTGTTGACTTTAAAATGGTCAATTTTATATCGTGTGAATTTTACCTCAATAAAAACAAAATATTCAAGTGCTTAGGGAAATGAGATGGAACATAAAAGTCTGATGGAGGAACAAGCTCTGGAAGAGTCAGAGGCTGCAAACGAATGCTGACTGAAGATGTTAGACTTAAATAGGAGTGATGCTCATGCCTTGGTAAGAGGAGCAAAGTGCTGTAGATAGGGTTGTTGATCAGCTATGAGATGAGTAATGCTGAAGAAATTCACCTAGATTATCTTTCACTTCTATTTTTAATACAAATCAGACACAGTGCAAAATATGAGGGCAGAGATATGTTTCAGGCTTCAAAGAATTTGAAATATTTTTATTAATTAGTCCAGGATCTCAATTCTTTAGACCCAATAGCTAAGTAGTAAGATTTCCAGAAAGAATACAAAGGTGAGACTAGTTATCAAAGAATTAAAAATCTTCAGATAGGACAGAAATTATTCTGCAGATTGGTATTTTACGCCAACTTTTAATGTCTAACATAAGACACATCCTTGCAAAATTATAGAATTCAAGGGGCCGAGAATCATGATGACAACCATATTTATCAGTTATTGGAAGCAATTATTTATTCATTGGAAGCAATAAAATAATAGAAAAATGTATTTAAAATTCTGGTTAAATTAATTCCATAGAATTCAATACTGACACAAACTACCAATCAAAAATGATAGTATAGGAGTCTGGGCCTGTGGCCAAGTGGTTAATTTCGAGCACTCCACTTTGTTCGCCCAGGTTTTGCAGGTTCAGATCCTGAGCGCAGACATGGCACCACTCATCAAGCCATGCTGAAGCAGCATCCCACATGCCACAACTAGAAGGACCCACCACTAAAAATATACAACTATGTACCGAGGACTTTGGGGAGAAAAAGGAAAAATAAAATCTTTAAAATAAAAAAAGATGGTATAAAAAAGATGTTTTCAGATATCCAAAGCTTCAAAAAATATTTTCTTTCTGCTTTAAACATTTTAAAGTACCTATCAATACTAGATTCCGTTCTTTTTACTGGGCACCCAGCTGACCATGCTTCCTACATCCTTGCTGTTGCATGGCGTGGCATGCTAGTTCTGACCAAGGAGCTGTGTGCGGAAATGACTTGTGCCACTTTATGGATTACAAATTGAAGAGCAGATGTGAATTTCTGGACTTTTCTCTTTCCCTGGACTTTTCTAAGAGTGCTATTACAATTCCAGGGGAACTTTAGAATTGTTAATCTAGCTACATTTAGTGTTTCCTATTCTGGAATTTTTTCCCTAAGATGTGAGTAACTCCTCTTCTCGGTCTCTCAATATACTTTTTGATACAGTTAATGTTTTTAGCATTTTGTTGTTCTCTTGGGAATGAGCCCTCAGAGGACAGTGCTTCCAGGTACATTTTTTTCTTCCAAATTCTTTAGCTGTTTTGATCAGCTACTGTTAGGCAAACAGGCTAGTTTATCCTGGCATGAAATTCTTTTTTGCTTGAAGGGAAAATGTTTATTCTTATTTTATTCTGTTAACATTTATGGTAATATCAAACTGAATCTCAATCACATTAAATAATTCACTCTAAATACATAGAGAAGTTGTAATTTGCTTTTCTTTATTTTTAAGGGGCTAGTTAAAGTAACACTTTTGCACTCATTAAGATTATAGATCCTAAATTTATGCACCTGTGGGAGCTCAATAAAGATGTACTGAATTGAGAAAAAAATTTCTGTTTCCTGCTTTTCTCTTTCTTTCCACTGTCGGTGTCACAATCCAATGTACACATCAGGATAGATGTGGAGAGGGCTGATGGCCACTCTGAGTTTATTATAACCAGCGTTTCAATATATACATAGCTTACATCTGTTAAACATACACAGGTGTTCTGGACGAAGCAATTAGCAAATGCCAAGAATTCTTAGTGATTTCTCAAGGAGCCCTCTCTCGGCCTCTGTTTTGATATTATCATGTTTTTGCTGTGCTCGTATATTTTTATCTTGGAGCAGGCAAGGCCTCCTAGGCAATGGCCCCTCCTGCTCCCAATATCAATACAGTGTCTCCATCTGTGCCCCCAAGTGACTGCGCCTGTCTTAGGTTGCCTCCCCCTGGAGGTCTTACCCATCATTGGCTGACTGGCCTTCTCACCTCTGGGTCACAGTTTGTTGGCAAGCCTTTTCCAGGGATTATTAACCTTTCCTGCATCAGGGGCGGCTACATCCACTGTGATAAAGGTGGACTCATTTGGAGATGCCGGGGTGCAAGAATAAAGAGCCCAAGTCACTAAGTCATTGCTGCCCTGGTGACCTATAGTAGAAATGACATGTGGGAGAAGCAAACTTGCGTGTGTAAAGCCACTGCAATTTTTTTATTACAGGTTGACTGAACCAATTATGACTAATATAGAAGATATAGTCTATTAAGAGAAGAGAATAATCCCAGAAACGGAAAGACAGGTATTAGAAGAAGTGAGAAAAGCAACAGAGTGAAGGGTCAAGGAAATCGGTGGTGATACCTAGTTCCAAGATGAAATCTTTGTTGCTGATCTAGATGACAATCAATGTGGTTTGAGTAGATTTTTAGAAGATTCTATATAAGATGTACCTGAGGAAAAGTAAACTCTTTGGCTCATATTATTTGAATACAGTGATAGGCATTTAGGAAATCTGTTGGAGAATTTGAGGAGAAGTTAATGGTAGGTAAAGAAAAACCAAGAAAATTTTTTAAAAATTGGAAAAATTATTCCAGAAAAAACATAAAGGTATATGTAATGCATATGTAATCCTAACTGACCCTGTCATGTATCAATAAACAATACTTATATTATCATACTATTATAAAAATTGAATACTTATTACTAAATATTTTGGTAAAACTGTATTGAGAAGAAGGAGGACAGTGAAGCTTATATTTAGACATGTGTGGAGAAAGAGGAGGTGTTTCATGTAAGCTAAATAATTTTCTATAATAGAGAGACAATAAATATCTAAAAGATAAACAGCAAGAAATAGCAGTAAAGTATTGCTAATTAGAAATGTGAACCTAGTAACTAGAACAAATAAAAATGCTGAAAGTCTGTTCTTCTGGAGAGATGGCAGTGATGACCTAGGAAAATGCTATTTTCCATTATAAGCCTTGAAACAGTATTTTATACTTTTAAACCAAGGTGCATGTTTGATACTCTAGTAAAAATTTAATTTAAAAATTGTCCAAAAATTATTTTTAATAGGGCTATATTTTCAATGATTAGTAGTGTCTAGGATTTGCCTGAAAAACACACTGCTTAAAGATGCCAAACCCTAGAATAGGAGACAGGGTTTGTGGCAATGCCTGGTCTTTAACAAGTGAAAGTCTGAAGTTGATGTACTAAAATAATTTTGCCACCACATTTTAACACTGATTCCTTGAGGCACACTGTAGTATCAAGAAAAAATATTCCAGTTACAATCTTGAGTCTAAAATGATTAGTATTTGAAATTGATGATAATGAGAAGGTAGAAGGGTAATTTTTGAGTGTATATGTCTTACCCATCTTTTTCTTATAACTACCATTTGTGAGGTAAGGGTCTATGGCTTATGGATCTTCCAATATTTAAAAATGCCTGCCACAGAAATTTAGTAAAAGGTTGGTATGTATCTGTTCAAAAAAACAAAACTGTTACATGTTTTGCAGCCAGCTTTCTTGGTGATTAGGAAGATTAGCCCAGAGCTAACAGCTGTGCCAATCTTTCTCTACTTTGTGTGTAGGATGCCCCTACAGCATGGCTGATGAGTGGAGTAGGTCCTGCCCAGGGTCTGAACTTGTGAACCCAGGCTACTGAAGTGGAGCACATGGAACTTTAACCACTCAGCCACAGGGTAGGCCCCATATTTTTCGTTTTAAATTTTAGCCCTTCTGGTTATTGTGTCATAATATTTCATCACAGTGTGAATTGGAATTTTCTTGATAACAAATGATGTTGAGCACATTTTCATATGTTTATTATGAATTTGGATGTTTTTTATGTGAAGTGCTTGTTCAAGTCTTTTTATATACTTTTCTGTCTTTATTTTTCATACTGATTTGTTGGAATTCTTAAAAAGTTATATACGTATATACAAATTTTAAAAATTTATGATTTTTAAGAATGTATAATTTTTAATATATATTACCTTTGTGCATGGTGAATTTTCACTCTCAATGCTCATTAAAATGAGAAGCATTTCTTAAATTAAATTTGTTTCACTATATTAATATTTTTCTTTAAGATAAGAATATTTTCCTCCTGTTTAATATATCTTTGCTGACTGCAAGATCAGGAATTATTCTTCTATATTTTCCTCTGAAATATTTAATTTTATCTAACAGGCTAACTTTGACAACTTTTCTTGAGTAACTTATTTTCTATTTTGCTTTTGAATTCTCAACTAAATTTTAGAATCAGCCTATAAATTTAGGAAAAAACCCCAAAACTCTGACATCTTCACAATAGAATTTTTCAATCTTTGAATGGATTATAATACTACATTTATATAAATCTTTTTTAATCTCTTCCAGTTTTTTTCATAGAATGCTTGTACATATATCATTAGACTAACTGCTGTGTATTGATGGTTTTCAATGCAATTGAAAATGATGATATTATAAATATTATTTTGCAGTTTTCACTGGCATATATTAAATTTTTTTATATTATCCTTGTATTTCATAATTTATTTAAGTTCTCCTCTTAATTTTAACAGTTTGTTTGTAGATTCTCTTGGATTTTCTATATATGAAATTGTCATCTATGAATGTCAACAATTTATTTCTTCTCTGATCTTCATATGTTTTATTTCTTTAACTTGCCTTATTGCTCTAGCAAGTGTTTTAATTGCAATGTGAAATAATAGTGAAAACAGTAGCCCTGAGAAACCTTTCAATATTTTAGTATTGGTATGATATATGCCATAGGAGTTTTAAGGAAAAATTTCATAGATGAGTTCTCTTCTATTCTGAGTTTGCTAAAAGTTTTAACATAAAGGAATGTGGGATTCTATTGACTATTTCATGCATATATTGACATGATCACATGATTTTCCCTCTACTATTTTTATTATTAATTTCCCAATTCGAACTATTTTATAATCTTGGAATAGACCAACTTTGTTATGATGTATTATGCTTTCTAAAGATGGCTGGATTTTGTTTGATAAAATTATGTTAGAGACTTTTGCATTTATGATCATGAACAAGCTTAACCAGTACTTTTCTCTATCTGGAATATTCTTGTCAAAATTTGCAATAAAATTTGTTATCTGCATGAAACCAAATGGTAAATGCCCAACCGTTTTCTATTTTCTGGAAAAGTTTTTGTAACACTGTGCTCCTTTATATTTAGTTAAATATTAGGGAGGCCTCACTTTTAAGCATCTAGAACTTACATTTTCTTTCTGGGAAGGCTTTTATTTATAGTTTCAATTTCAAAATACACTAGATTTTTATATTTCTTATTTTTTTCATTTTTAAGTTGTATTTTCGTAAAAATTCATTCAAATAATTTTCATATTCCATAAAGTTGCCCATAATGTCTTTTTACTATCTGTAGGATCTGTAGTAATGTTGCCTTGTTTTCTTATATTAGTATAAGTGTCATTCTTTTTCTTCTTTCTTCTGTAGATTCTTTGAAAAGTAAACTGTCACTTTTATTGTTCCATCTTTAAAAATAATATATCTCTTTTCTCTGGATAATTTATGACTTTCTATTTGTCTTTTGATTAGAAGACACTTTATGTAAGAGGTGACTAGTTGTAGTTTTCTGTGTTTACCTTCCTAGATATTCATGAAGTTATACCTTGATGTTTTTCATTAATTTTAGAAGATTTTTATCCTCCCTCTCTTCAGAGATTACTTCTGTCCCATTTTCTTCCTTTTCTTATACTTACATATATTTTAGTACTTTTAATCAAGTCCTATATGTCTACTATATTTTTTTCTTATCTGTGTATTTCAGCTGAATCATTTTTTACTGACCTGTTTAGTTCATTTAATCTGTCTTCTGCAGTGTCCAATCTATTCTTGAATATAGCTATTGAATTCTGAATTTCACATATTGTTATTTTGGAACTCTCCATTCAATTCTTATTTATATTTTCCGGTGCTCTGGTAAAATTCTATGTATTACTTACTATTTTCTTCATTGTTTTAATCACATTTTTTTTTTTAATTGACTGATCAGTTCAGTATATGGGTCACTCGAGTTCGTTTCTATAGGCTAGTTTCTCTTGCTTTTGTTTCTGCTTTTTGTTGTTAGGTGACAATTTTTAACAATGTTTTTGATACTATCTATGTCAAATGCTGGAGGCTATGATTTATTTGATTTTCTGTCAGAGAGCATTTACCCTATCCTTCCTCAAAGCGTTAGAATGGGGAAGATGATCACAGACGAATTACAGGCTAGGGATGACTGACTCCAGATGGGACTGCACTTTAGGAAACCTTAGTCTATCTCTTGTTGACAGTAATTCCTATCATGTGGGTTTCCGAGCATACCAACTGGAAGCTTCTTTCTTGGTGAACGCTAAACTACAGTTTTCCTCCTCAGTATCATGGGAGTGCCGAAAACTGTTTTGCATATCAGTGGCTTTGTTTTGACTTCCTAACTTCTTGCCCTGCTTCATAAGAATTCAGCAAAAGCCTCAAAGGGAAAACAGCTGTGTGCCCACTTTAATTCTATTCCCCTCCATTCTCTCTGAGATCAGACCTCTTTTTTAAAGATCTTGATCTCTTATCTCCTGGTTGCCTTAATATCAACTCTCAGCTGGCTTCTCAGCCTATCCTTCTACCCAAGGAACATCTATGTGTGTGTGTGTATATATATATATATATGTATATATATATATATATATATATATATGTATATATGTGTATATATATGTATTTGGGTTTTGGTTTGTAAACACTGTTGGCAAAAATTTCCTGAAAATTGTACATAGAAAACTGGGTTAAAAAATTTCTGAAAAGAAAAGTTGTACAGAGAAAATTGGGTTTACCCTGAAAAAATTCATCCTTCTCAAGATCTTGGCCCTTCAAGCCCTGGATGCCTTTAGTTCTCTGATTCGTTTACACTGAAAATTTTAAATAATAAACTGAAAATTTTAAATAATAAAAAAATTATATTTTTGCTGTTCTTGGTCTGAACATTGTCCTGCTTACATGATATTCCATCATGGATGGAAGTTAGAGTGAATGGTTTGGATGATATCTTTAAACCAGGGTGTGCTTCTTCTGTGTTAACTTTTTTTTTTTTTGAGGAAGATTGGCCCTGAGCTGACATCTGTGCCAATCTTCCTCCAGTTTGTATGTGGGACACCGCCACAGCATGGCTTGACGAGCAGTGTGCAGGTCTGCGCCTGGGATCCGAACCTGTGAACCCTGGACCACTGAAGTAGAGCATGTGCACTTAACCACTATACCACTAGGCTGGCCCCTTCTGTGTTAACTTTTATTTTTCTACTGGCTAAATACGATGGTAATGAGGCCAAAAGGGATAGTGGAGCAGTAGGATAGAAGAAGTGCAGGTTCCTGAATCATCATATAAATAAGAACTTCTATTTGTTACAGCAGCTATCTTTACTCTAAACCATACACCATGTGAGCACACTCTTTATAACAAAGTTATAACTTGTACTGGTTCAAGCACTAGGCTTAAACTCAGATGCAGCTCACTTAACTGGCCAAAATGTATGATTTGGTTGGGGGAAAAAAAAGGAATTCGAATATTTTAATTCTATTTCTAAGCAAGGCCAGTTTTATGGGCCAGTGTGGCTTTATAGTCACGCTCTGCACTTTAGAAGGACTCCTCCCCTGGTTTAATATTCTGCTTATTTTTCTACCATCATCTTCAAATTCTTAATAATTTTTTAACAAGGAGCTCCTCATTTTCGAGTTATATAGCTTGTCGTGTTACTGGAACTGGGTGAATGAGAATTTTCTTTCTATACCAGAGAAATTTGAGTAGACTATTAAAAAGAGAGGGTTACGGTAAATATCATCATCAAGATCGCTGTAAATCCCATGCATGTTGAAAAAACAGAAGCAGAAGCAAAAGTCAGTTAGGTGAGAGGGGAACACAGGATAATGTGAACTCAAAGGGTCATGAAAAAGAAAGATTAGTGAATGGTCAATATCTTGAATGAATTTAGTTTCTACTCTTCTTGTGACCTGAGATTTTGGCTACTTGTTTTTAAAAACCTCTTTATTTCCTCAAAAAATTTGATTGTTTCTTATAATCAGAAGAGCTTTATGAATACATGTATTAGGTTACTTTACGTGTTAATTTCCCATCCTGATAAACCACGCTTGCTGCTGGGAAACATCATGACTGAAAAGTTGGAAGACTCCGGTGCTATGTTTCTTCCCTGTCTGTAGCCCCAAAGTGAACATCAGCACATTCCGGCTACCACTGGAACTGTGCATTGTTAGAGCTGCATCCACTTCCAGGAATTTCACGGCACAAGGGGAAGATGGTTCTGGTTGAGCCTGTGTAGCTCTTGAGTAAAACACACTGTTAGTTCAGATTTGAAACTTAGGTTCCTCATTATTTACGAGAGTGGCACATTGAGAATGTGGAATCCTGTTAATTGCTTGTTACTTTGGTTCAACATCCCTAAATTTCCACTGGTTCTTCAACTTACTCATGATGTTTCTGAATTTATAGTGACACCCCTAGTATTCCTGTGAGAATTCACTCTATTTGGAATATCCTTGATTTTAGATCTCCCCCTAGGAGCTCTCTGGCTTAGATTTAGGAAGTTCCATGAAGTTTCTGGCACATGGTCACATTTCTCCTTGATCACATTCTTAACATCAGCATAATTCAGATCAAAGGTTCCAACCCAGGCTGCTTTACCAAGTTCAGCACTCATTATTCTTTCTGTTGCTCATTCTACTCTAAAATTTGCCAAGCAGGCCTATTATTCATTGACTTCTCCAAGGATATTTCCACCTCAGAACTCTCATGCTTTCTGTTCCTTCTGTCTGGAATGCTTTTCCTCCATCTCTCTCACTTCAGGTCTCTGCAAATATCTTCTCATTGCAGCTTTCCCTAACTCCCCTAGCTAAAATATCTTCTATCCCTCACTGCCACCTGAACTATTTCTGTCTCCTACTTATTTCTCAACATAGTATTTATTATGCCCTTATAGTATATTGCATGTTTATTTATTAATTTCTTGCCCTTTTCTCTGAATAGAAAATAAGCCTCAAGAAAACAGACACTGTCTTTTTTCCCTACGATTGAATTCCTTATAAGTAGTACAGTTCATGTTGCATAGTAAACACTTAATAAATATTTCTTGAATGAATGAATGAGTGAAAAGGCTTTGGTTGTTCTTGACATAAGGAATTGCCAAGGAGTTGGAAGGATACTCTCCTAACACGATTCAGAGCAAACATAGGAGTTGAAATAGAATAAAAAACATGATTAAGACACAATGAAATGGTAAATAGGTGGAAATATGAAAAAAAATGAAGTGTTCTTAGGAGAGGCACAGTCTCTTAGAGTGAATAGTTATCCTACTGAAAGATATCACAGAATCGCTTTACTGTAATGTGCAGGTAAAGGAAATACTTGGGCCTTGGGACTTGAAACTTTCCAAATATGTTTACATGCATAAGTTAAAACAAGTTTTAAATAGAATATGCACATTACTAAAAAAAATGAAAGAGAAGAAAAGAAAGAAAGCAAAAGAAAGAGAATTATATAAATCAGAATTTATCTCTTGTCAGCTGGTCTTCTTAGAGCTAGATTATTTTTTCCTTTGTACTGGACTTGGAACTGCACCAGATTCAGAGCCCAAGACCTGTGTTCTAGATGGGTTTACTAACTTTCAGTCCCACAAAGACTGGAGAAATTGCCTCAGTGGGATGTGGCACACATGACCTTGAAATGTAAGAATCCCTATTTAGAGTCATGTCAGGATAAACGATGACTCTTTTCATTTGCTATATCCAAATAATGTATTGCTTCTTTTATCAACTAGAAAAAAAAAAAACCCTTAAGAATACCAAGAGACAATTAGAAAGCAAAACAGGTTTTCTTTAGTCTTTTATTTCTACCCAAAATAATTTTGAATAATAATAAAATATAACCTGCACTGACTTTCAAATCAGTTTCTCAAATAGTGGCAGTATATAAAACCCAATTCTTCACAAGTCAGGAAAATATAATTACATGGCAAACATCCAAAATACCTCACACACTTAAAATAGGATGCTCAGTTCTCGTGAATACCATCAGCAAATGGAAAAATTGCAAAATACCCATAAGTAACCTCATCTTTTATATGTGCAAAAAGACTTCCTTCAGTGTCCTTACTGTTTTTGTTTGCTTATCTAATAACAAAACTCTCTAAGCCTGTAGAACCCAAGATGACTTTGAAAGTGTTCAACTTTCAATATTATACAGAGAAGCTCTTTTTTTCTTTCATAAGCAAATAGTGTACACATTTTGTGCTGCAGCTGTTATGTGTAAACAACATTTGGTTTGGCATCATGAGACTTGCATTCAAATGGCAACTGTCCATTTTACTGCTAGCTGTGTGACCTTGGTCAAAACAGACCATTCTTGTATCTAGGAACTGCATTTTCCTCTTTCAGAAAATGAGTTAAACTTGCCTAGAGTTCATAGGGCACATGAAGGGGATGAAGTATTTGGAAACATACAATACATTTTCTGTCTCATTTAAGATATTCATTAGTTAAAATGGATTGCTTTTTGTCAACATTAAAAAGCTAGTTTACGCTCTGAAATTCCTCATCTTTTTTAATTAAAGATTTCAGATTAGTAATGAAAGCTCTCTTAAACAAAGCCATCTTCTATGTTCTCAAAAATATTTCTCCTAGCTGTATTCAAGGTCAACCTAATGTATAAACTATTTTAACATGTCATAATAAACAAGCCCAGACTCAAATATGGCAAGATTGTATTAAAAAATACTATGGTAAATGTGAAATATATGACCATAAGATCTGTAAGTGCCTCAGAGTGAAAAAAGAAGAGGATTCCTTCTTTTACAGAAGTCTAGAAAGAACCAGGTGTGGAGGAGTGGGGTGAGCTGGTGGCATGATCAAAGAACTCAATAGAAAGTGTTTTTCTTTGTGATCAGCTGATTCTCAGAAGATGCCGTTAATAGGACATTGCTCTGCATTTCAGTGCTTATTCTCAAGGGTGGGACGAGGTTCAGAGGTCTGGGAAAAGCAGAGAAACCTAACTAAAATTTGGTCAAGTTAGCAGGTATTTTGCGAGCATTTGGTTAAACACAATAGTAACATGCAAAACATTGAATGATACTGTTGTTTTCAAAACACTGAATGACTGAGTTAGGGCTGCTACGATAGAACACCATAGACTGAGTGGCTTAAATAATAAACATTTATTTCTCCCAGTTCTGGAGGCTAGAAGCCTAAGATCCAACTGACAGTATGGTTGCATTCTTTGTGAAGGCCCCTTCCTGGGTACAGATGGCCATCTTCTTGTGTCCTCAAATGGTGGAGGGAGAGGTTATCTTTCAGTTGTCTGTTCTTTTTTTTTGAGGAAGATTAACCCTGAGTTAAGATCTGCCACCAATCCTCCTCTTTTTGCTGAGGAAGATTGGCCCTGAGCTAACATCCATGCCCACCTTCATCTATTTTATATTTGGGACACCTGCCACAGTGTGGCTTGATAAGCAGTGGGTAGGTCTGAACCGGGATCTGAACCGGCGAACCCCAGGCCACTGAAGCAGAACATGCGAACTTGAACTTAACTGCTGCACCACCAGGCTGGATCCTCACTTATCTCCGTGTAAGGGCAATAACCTCATCATGAGGGTTCAACCCTCATGACCTAATGACCTCCCAAAGTCCCTACCTCCTAATATTAAAGGGTAGAATGTCAACATGCGATGTTGAGAGGATGTCAATACATCATTTGACAAACAGTTTTCTCCTTCTGAAATGGCTAATATTGTATAAAATATAAGAAACATAAACAAATGAACAACCTAATTTCAAAATATTCTAATAATAAATGCTACAGATAGATGTTATAATAAAGACTAGGTTTTTAAAAAGGTGCAGAGAGGCCTGGCCTGGTTGCCTTGGTTAAAATTCTACACGCTCTGCTTCTGCAGTCCAGGTTTGTGGATTCAGGATCTTGGGTGTAGACCTACACCACTTGTCAGCCATGCTGTGGCAGGTGACCCACATAAAAAATAGAGGAAGATAGGCACAGATGTTAGCTAATCTTCCTCAAGCAAAAAAAAAAAAAAAAAAAAAAAAAAACAGCCAAAAAGGTGCTGGGTTTCAGGAAACTGGCAACATAGATGTGCCTTACCTCAGTTCCTGCCCAAACCCTATTTCAGTCATCTTCTGATCTTGGTCCACGCAGCTGCTTATGGCAGTGTATAGGTCACATCCAGAGGATGTGATCAAGAGAACCGCTGTGTGATATTTTTCTCTCCGAGCCTATGAGAGACTGGAGAACAGGGTAGGAGATTTGCAGGACTAGGATCAGAAAACAAATAGTCGTTTTATCAGAGCCTCTGATACTCACACATCTTGATCATGCATAATGATGCTGAAGAATAAGCAAGCATGATAAGGAAGAAGAATGTTATATACATATTGTGAATAATATTACTAACCTGTCATTTGACATGTACAAATGCCTTGTTTTCATTTGTATTTATGATTAGAATTTTTACTACACTTTTTCATGCTTCAATTATAGGTTAGCTTTTTTATCCTAAAAATAAAATAATCGTAATTATATACAGGAATGAAATTATTTCTTTTATTTCAAATGAAGGGGATATTGTGTGTGCACTTATCTAGTGTATAAATTGTGAAAATTGTAGGTCCACTGGGAGCTCTTTAAAAATAGTAATGCACTAATCAAACTAAGATACTTTCATGTTAAAACATTTATCCAACTTCTTTTTTCTTTTTTTTTTTTTACCTGAGCTTTTGAGGAAAACGTTCTCATTGTGAACAGTACTTATCTTCAGATTGAATCTTTATATGAGTTGGCCAGCGTTGCATATGATATTGAAACTCTTCTTGCTGAAATCAGCAATAACTGCCACATTGCCAGAGGCAATGGCCTGTTTTCTCTCTTGTCCTTCATCTGTCAGGCATTTGACACTGTTTACTCATTCTTCCTTCCTGAAAGTTTTTCTCTCCTGGGGTTCTATGAAAACCACCATGCTAGAAATTCCTTCTCAGTGCTTATAAGTTCATTTCTATCCTTTTCTGCCTCACATAGGTAACTCCTCTAAATTTACTCTTGGTCCTCTGTTTTTCACACTCTCCTTTGAGAGACTGTATCTACTTGCAAAGCTTCGGGAACTATCATCAGTTTCTGCTAAGGAGAAAGAGCTTGTGTTTAGGAAAATATGATTGATACTCACTTGGGATAAAAGATGAGTGCCTTACATGCAGCCACACACACACAAATTGTTAGATTTCTGAATGACAGAAAGAACAGGGAACTATGGGTGGAAGGAGAGTATAAGAAAAAGAGAGAGTGAGACGAGAGAGCGCAATACAGTAAGAGCAACAGAAAACAATGTTTGAGGAACCTCAAGGACAAAGATGTGTAATATTTGACTAATATTCATTTTGTTTTGAGTTAACTCTCTTCTCTTTCTCCTCTCTTTACCCAGTTATAATGCTTCATTTTCAGGATTAGGCTGGTGGTTCTGTTTTATTTTGGTTTAGTTTTGTGTGTAGTAATATAAAGAAAAGAGCTGAGTTCCACATTTGTGTCATCAAAAAAAATAATGCTTGCAAGGTGCTGAACAAAGAAATGGAGTCATGGCACTGGAGCCTGAGATCACCATGTAAATGTTTTTCTCCTGAAAATTTGCAGAAACTTGGAGAAAGCCTTAGATTCTTTTTCCAAGGTCCTCCCTGCATCTATTTACCTTAGGATTGATCACACTCTCCAGAAATTCATCACCTATCTGTTGTCCCATAGGACTCCAAACTACGTTAGCATAGAAGCCACACCCTGTGATCCTAAAATAATAAAGCACTTCTACCAGGTGCTTAAAAATGAGCGACTACATCAAGGAAAGTCTTAATGTTGGCTGTCATCGGCGTGCTGGGCTTAAAGGAGAAGAGAAGTAAACGAAACAGTATTGACCTAGTTAAAGAATTGGATCCCACGAGGTGACCCTTCAGTCTAAATTACCATGTTCAAGAAATTTTGTGAAAAACCTAGTTTTCTGTCAGGCAGTGTGAGAAAGAGTTGAGTACATCTTTTGGAGTTATTCAGACTTGTGTTTAAGCACTGGCTCCGTCATTTAACAGCTGTGTAATTTCTTGCCACTTACTTAGCTTCTCTGAATTAAAATTTAGCTCATTTTAATTCACAGAGTTATGGGGAGGATTAAATTATTTACCACATGCCACATAAGTTAAAGTTCAACTAAGGTAAATTTCATGCCTGGAATGTTTTTGTAGGAGTGGAACAATATTACAGCAACTGTAGACAAATTTTGCTTACTCTACAGTTTCACCTGGAGCCAGCTGTGCCATGAAGCAGTCACTTTTTATTTATGTCTGAAAAGAGTATTGCTGGAGAACTGGAATCGAATTTCATTTTTGTTTAAAGAACCCAACCACTGTTGCCCAGGGCATAAAGCCAAATCAAGTGGACAAGTGGGAACCAGTGCGGATATGTTCCCTGCCTGTGCTTGGCGAGGGCAGTGGATTCTGGGAAGAACGTACGTAGCCTTGGATTCAGCAGAAACGCTCTAACTGCCTCTCCCGCAAGACTTCATGAAATCAACTATTCATGAAGAAAAACAAAACGGGGCAAACAGCGTAATTCATTTTCGTGAAAACATTTACTTTGTCTTATCTTACCCTCTCGCTTACAGGAGATGGTGAAAAGAAGTCGAAAGTTTGCCTGACCTGTAGTGTTCGATTGCTGCTGGTATAAGAGGAAATATATCTGCAGTTCATTTTGTAAAGCCCATTTCCTGTTACTTGCTACAGAGATAGCTGGCACATCTAATTGTGTTTGTGTAGTTCCTTAATTTGCATGAAAGAAGATAACATAAATGAAAAACTCAGGAGGAAGACTAATTCAGATTACTAGCCCAGGCAAGCTAATTTGTTATTCATTAAATGCTAACGAACCCAGCACCAATGTTTTATTTGTTTCACTCTATTTGGGATTTGAAAGGTCTTGTAACACAGTTAAAGTCTACAATAAGCAGATATGTGAGACTAAAGCACTGCTTTCCTCTTCTTTCTGTTTGGTAGATACACAGTTATTCCCGGACTAGGACAACCGAGGAAATCAGTATGGAAAAGCATACTTTTTTTCTGTTTAAAAGAACAAATTTAATCAAAATAAAGCTCTTCTCACGTGCACATTGTCTTCAATTTCTGTAGGGTCTAGACATTCCGTATGTCAGCCTGGAGTCAAGCCTGTTTTAAAAAATCCCAAACTGAAATGGATAAGTGAAGTGAAATCGATTATATCTGGTTTTTACATCATTTAAACATTATTTGTTAACAGGTTTTTCCTGACTGTATTTTCTATGACTGCTTCCTATAAAAAGAAGCAGATAGAAAGTGATGGGGTATGTAATCAGGGTAGGTAGGTTGTTTATTTTTTGACCTAGTTGTTTCTATTAGGTGGGTTTTTCCCTAGTGAACTTGGCCATTATGTAGAATCACTGAATTTACTTACCTTTATATATCTTTAGTTTATTGTGAATTCTTCTATACACCTTGCTGGAGTTATATGGCAATATTCCATACAGTGAATATAGGATCAGAATTATGTTTCCGTCATCCCTGCTCATCTACCGTCAAAACCACAGATGTTCATTCCATTTGTTAGCAATGCTTTTCTCATTTATGTAAATTCTAATTCACAGAGATGTAATTAAGAAAAGGAAAATAATTAGATTTTCTCTTTTTTATATAAAGCATATAATACAGCCAAGAATCTACTAATATTCCGCGAGGTAGGTTATCAAGGTCACTTACAGCTCTTGGTGGGGGTAGATTCGTTTTAGTTTTTACCAGGGGTCGCACTGGTGGTTGATTAACCTCTGGTCTAAGATATGATGCAGTTTGGTCACAGAGGACAACCTGCACAATTCCATATTGGCACAAATGACACTCCATTGGGCCAGGCCTTTTTTTTACATTTTTTTTGCTGAGGAAGATTTGCCTTGAGCTAACATCTATGCCAACCTTCCTCTATTTTGTATGAGGGCTGTTACCACAGCATGGCTGATGAGTGGTGTATGTTCCTGCCAAGGATCTGAACCCACAAACCTGGGCTGCCAAAGCAGAGCATGCTGAATTTAACCACTTCGCCACCAGGTGGCTCCCAGGCTATTCTTTTTTAAGCCCCTTCTCTGCCATCCAGATATGAGCAACCTGTAGTGGTAGCAAAAGACCAAAAAAGAGAAAGATATTTCATTTCTTGCAATTCAGGGAATTTTTCAGAAAAACAGCTTGCACAGATAATCCCCACAGCTGCTGAAAAACACTATTTTTAATATTTTTTTTATAGGCCTCTTCCAAAGGCCTCAACCTGAAAACTGCTATAGAGATAACTGCCCATCTAATTGGCAGCTAATCTCTTTTTAAGAAAATGCTGATTTTGGCGAGTAGAAGCATGAAGAACACTAAGAGAAAGAACACACACAGGCTTTGGAGAAATGAGAAAAGCTCTTAAACCTGACTCAACTACTCACTAGCTTCATGGTATTTTTGATTTGTCTGTACCTGTTTCTTCACCTGGTCAGTTGGGGTAATCATGCTTTATATCATTATTGTACAAATAGTTAAAAGTCCCTATGAAATCAACCTGCACATTGTAGACACTGGATGCACATTAGCTATAAGTTGAAAGTTTACAATATCACTCTCTGATCAAGTTATTTATTACCCATAGATTTGTTTACTGTCTGCTATAAACAATTGAGATCAGAGCTCTAGCTATCCTGTTACTATTTTCTTTTAGCGCCCGGGACAAAGCCTATTGCACAATATCATTCAATAAATATTTTTAAAATCATTGAATGGCTTGCTTACTGGCCAATCCTTAGTTCTTATGTTGTTGATTTTGTATAAATTTCTAGAGATTCGGAATTATAAACTGTTGGGTTTCTAAAGTTTCCCCTAGTGTTATTTCTGTATTAGGTTATAAGCAACATAGAAGATATTTTAAAAATGTAATTTAAAAAATCTATTCTTCCTAATCCACTTCCATTTACTTTTTAAAAAGATTTTAATAATAAAATTAAATTTGGGCATATTATTATAGCATGAAGCAATTTTGAAAGTGACTAGTAATTGGTGGCCTTTGAAAATATTTTCTCAAGGCTATGTAGGTTTACTTCCACTGACAATAAAAACCTACTCTTCCTAACTCACTTTTTATTCACTGCTATTCTTTCACGGAAAAGTATATTGCAAACTGAGTTCTATTTCAAAACATACAAATGCCAGTGAATTATCTGTAACTCTGAAAAAAACCAAGAACACTTCTTGATCCTTTTGAACTCTTGGTTAAAGTCTAAATTACTTCTTGACATCCTCAAAAAACCACTGCTAGGAAAGCAAATTGAGAAATAAAACAATAGGTTCTATTATGAATGTATTGTGGACCCCGTGACCTCCTGAAATTTCCGTGACAAGTTTAACCCTCCACTGATGGAGAAATTTGTGACAGACACTGATTTCATTGGGTTAGTAGACAGTTCAGCATTATCTTTGTGTATCAAATTAGAGTGAATGCTTTCATTTCTCAAGAAAGGTTTAAAGGCCTGAAAGGTCATTTGCTGTTTGCTTATGGTTGCGGCAATGACACAACTGCCACAGGTCACAGGTCACAGAAGTCACAGGCTTTTATGAGGTGACAATTGCAATACAACCTGATAAAGACATTGTAAGTCTCTATAGGTGAACACTATATGATATTTTTTTCAGTTTCTGCCTGTTGACAATTGCTTCTCTATCCATGCTTGTAATAAAGAAAGTTTCCCTCAGCTAGCTCCACTCTCATCTCTCTCAGGCCAAAATCTGAGAAGTAACAAAAAGATAGTTTTTTTACATATAAGAAGAGAGAGAACTTGTTTCTGCTTACTGTCTGCAACCCTGTAGCACATCATTGACTTCTTAGGAAGAAAGAACCTAGACAGTTCTCCAGATTTCTTCTGGCTGTAGGGCACGGGAACGGAGCAAGGTAAGTGGCTGTCTGTGGGCTGACAGACTTGGAGACAGAGGAATGCAGAATGCACTGTCTAGATAACCTGAAGTCATGGGGAGCTATACCAGTGTTCAATCTGTGAATGCAGAGGTACTATAACATGATGCCAAATCACCAAGTGTCATGAGTTGTACCACAGTTGGGACCCTCCAGGACAAATCCTGGAGCCCAAGCCCTCATCGGATGACCTGTTATTCAACTGGAGGCCTTTCCCTTAGTTTAGTGTGTAATTATCTCCATATTATTGCTCTATGCTCTTAGCAGCCTTCTACCTCTCATCTTCATTTCTTGAATTTTTCTTCTAAAACAATATGATGTCAAAACTCAACTGATTGTACACCTTTGTGTGCAATTTACCTTTTTGGTAAAAATATATTAAGCTCTCTGATACTTATATTTGTATTTTTATAAATTATATACATATTTTACTATGCTAGTATGTTATATATCAGTACAATAAAACAAATTATGAGGTGAGATAAGCAAATGTAATCTTTCTCTCTTTTAGTTAACATAATTTACATACTTTTCATCTCCTACAGAATAAATAGCAAGATTCTAGCGTATCCTAGGCATATCCTTCTCTGGTCTAGTTCTTCAACCTCATCCCGTACTAATCATCACCCTTTCCTATTTATGTTCAAGAAACACACAATTTGTTGGGGTTCCTTCAAGGGCTATCATGAGTACAAATAATGGTTGAAACACCTTTTACAGTATATTAAATTAATTGCTTGTACTCTGTTCTCTGGTTAGACTACAAGCTTCTGTTGTGGTGGATTCTACTCATCCCTCTCTTTCTCTCTCACTCTTTCATTCATCAAATATGGTGAGTACTCAATATACGCTTTAATTTTTGACATTTGGCAAGAGAATTTCCCAGTGCATATATATTAACAGTCCACACATCAGCATAATTTCATAAGAATGCTTCAATAACCATTTTATTAATACTTACATATGTCATCTTTTATTATTAAAATAAATAGGGCTCCTCTTATACCTAAACATTAGGAAAGTATTCATACAGAGTCACCAAAGTAAAACATATATATAGCGGGTATTTGGTCAAAACCAATGGACAACTGAATAATTATTAAAATAACCATTCAGATTATGTAACATTATGAAAAATTTTTAGAAAAAAGCTAAGTGCAAAAACAAGATACATAATTGTAATACTCTATGATTATATATCTATTAAAGATATATGCAAAAATAAAAGGTATAGTATTTATTAAGGTAGCAATAAAACTAATATTTAGGACAATTATGTTTAAGCATCTATTTTGACAAAATATCTTAATATCATAAATTTTACAATTAAAATTTTTAGTGAAATATTTGAACTGGACAATTACATAGTTCAGCTTCCTTGGAGAGATTCTCTAAAACTGGGACCATAATAAATGTTATTAGTAATATGTAAACATATAAGTTTCCTTGAGAACAATAAGTTTATGAGAAACAAATATGGGCAGATCCCTCACATAAAGTTCTCTGTCCTAAGGGAAGTTGAGAAATCTGTGAATTGGGAAAGTTAGACTAGTGCAAATAATTTATCTTGACAACCTCATTCCCATTTATAATTAAAATATTTTTTTCTAATACGGTGAGCCACCCAGTTTGTCTTTTTATTTTTTAATCTAAGGACCTTGGCCAGCACAGAAAGAAGACACAAAGGAAGTATGGGACAAGAAAGGCATTATTCACTTACATTATCATTCTATGTAGGTATAACGTGACTTAAGGGATTGGGGTACAGCAAGGTCATTCAAAGCACTCATTCAAAGTACCAGTGTCAAGTTAGCAGCAGTAACAGCTGAAAGAAGACTAAAGACTCTAGAATTACAAGGGAGAAGCTTTTGGTGCAAAAGCAAAGATTTATTTATCACATTACATACTTAAGTAAAGGACATTGACTCTGCCTAAACTCTGGCTATATTTTTATACTAAATAAATAGCTCTCTTCTATTGCCTTCAGTGATCTAAATTATCCTCTGGTGCTTTATGGGGCATTAGAAGTACTTTTACATACATCACTTTTTACTATTTTTTTCTAAAAAAGAATGATTTTTCTCTTACTTTTGTTTATTAATTAAGAAAGGAAATTTTAATGACCAAAAAAGATACTAGAGTTTCTTCTTTCATTGTTGTTTGTGTGCCAGTTAAAATTCTTATTCTTGCAGAGCTAAGGAGAAAGAAAAATGACTTCTGAGTTCTAGTTTGACCCTAGCCCAAAGTGAACACAACTAAATGTCGAGTGACTTTTAATACCACTAGCGCATCATATAATATCATTTGTTATTATGATGTGTAATCATTGTGGCTCCCACAAAGAAATTGTTTTCCCCCTTAAAATTTTGCTTACATTACTGTCACCTGCTGACAGTTTAGAAATAAAATATGAACTAGCCTTACTTAAAATGAACATAACTTGCCAGCACACTCAGAGTATGAAGCCTGGTAGGCAATCAATTCTGAACAGCATAATTTTTACTACCTTTGTAGTTTCAAACATGGTCTGACAGTCCTCCTAAATAAATGAGCAAGAAATGAAAGCAAAGTATGCTTCTTGCTAAATGATCTTTCAGTGTAGTAAGGGATACTATTTATATGTCAGAGAACAATTGTTCTATATTTAAACAGACAAAAACATAAAGAAATTAAGATATTTCAATGAAATACAACATAAAGTTGGTTACAAAATTTTTTCTTCCTTGAAGTATAGATAGAATGTAGGCAAAAGTTTCATAGCGTTACTTGAGTTTGTTTCCTATTATTTTGTTTGTTTTTACGGCTCTTAAAAAAAGATCAAATGTTCTCCTAGAGTTGCGCGGAGTTCTCAGAGGTCTGCAGAGCTGTTTAAATGTCTGGAAGCCCCTTGGTGGTTACTTTGCTCTTTTCGCACTCACTCACAACTTAGAGCCCAACAAGGCTCCTTGGCACTTCACTGGTTGATCTCAGATTTGCTTGCTGACTTATCACAAAGAGTAGTGGCGTTCCTTTTATGGGTAACTGCTGGTGATTTCTGGGTTCTGTGGCTCATAAGACCCTGTGCCATCAATACTAAACACCTTAGGGTCCTGTACTGGTCTTGATGCTGGAGCTACTCCCAGTGTGTTCTGGAGCTGCCTGAATACGGAAATTGGCCAAGTGTTAATGAGGATGTTAGTGCTCACTTTTTCTTTTGCTATCCTGATAGACTCTGACGATCTCCCCCACCTCTTTGGGGAAATTTGAGGAATACATATACCATGTTCTTGCTATCAGAAGCGCTCCAAAATGCTTTTTATTTGTGTCTATAATTCTCATTTTTAGTTTTCTACTGGATAGATATTTTTCCCCTCTAACGATCTGAAATTATAAATTATTTCTATTGTTTTAGAGCTTGCTTTAAAATTTTTTAATCTATACTTAATTTTAAATTCTAAGGGGAATCAGGAGACATACTTTCCTCCCAGACGATGCCATCTTACTTCTTAGATGTTGTTGCTACCCAATATTTTCATTCTGCTTTATTTTTACATTTTCATTATTATTTTTTATTGTATTATGCCCTGAATGCTTTAGACATTTCTTTAGCCACGTCTTTTCTTCTTTTATACAATTCTTCTCTCCCACCACCCTATATACCTGGTTCTCTACTTCTTTAATTTCTTATACAAATATTTATTAGAAAGTTGTCAGTGATAGACACATTTTGATAAAAAATATCTTTATTTTTGCCTTACTTTTTTTCCTTAGTATTTTAAAGATATTCAGTTGGCTTTTTGTTACTCATGAAAAGCTTACTATAGATCTAATTTTCTCTCTTACCTAGGACTGTTTTTAAGATCTCTTTATTTTTAGTATTCTGAAATTTCACTGTGTTCAACTATGGATTTTTATTTATTTATCATACTTGAAAACTTTTATGCTTCTTTGCATTGAAAAATCTTGTCTTTTTCACACAGGCTGGCCTGTGTGGCGTAGTTATTAAATTTGTCTGCTCTGTTTTCGTGGCCAGGGGTTCGCAGGTTCAGATCCTGGGCACACACCTAGGACCATGTGTCAAGCCATGCTGAGGCAGCATAAAAACATAAAATAGAGGAAGATTGGCACAGATGTTAGCTCAGGGCCAATTTTCCTCACCAAAAAAAACAAAACAAAACGAAAAAACAGCTTTTATTCATTTCTGGTAAATTTTTTCTCTAAAAACTTGTCCGTCTGTTGTATTTTTTAGAATATGCTGTTGGATATATATTTAAATCTCACCTCTGTTTCTCTTAACCTATTTTCTCATATCTTCCATCTCTTTTTCTCTTTTAGTTTTATTTTGGGATGTAATTCGAGATGTCTTCTAATTCAGTAATTATTTTTACATCTTCTGCTTAATACATTCTTGTTTTTTAATTTTAATTCTTTGTTTTCATTTCCGTGCTTGTTCACTTTCACAGATTTTTTTTCTTATTTTTCATTGATTCATTGATTTCTTATTTTTCATTGATTATCTTATGTGTCTTTACGGAAAATATTCATTTTGTTGTTCCTGGCGGATTGTTCAATGATTAATATAAGAATAACAATGCTTGAGAATAGCATTATGCTGTTAATTGTTTCTGACGCCTCTTGCCAGTCTGGTCTCGTTTTCATCCATGTTTGCAGTTTTTGCCTATGAGGTTCTCTTCAGGGAGACTTATCTGGGAGAAGCCTGTCATGGTCTGGGTTGAGAGTTGGCGGGTGTCTCCACAGTGGGTTTTGGTTTAGTTTCATCAGACATATTAGGAGTTCAAAAGCCAATGACCAATGTCTATGTTAATTTCGTGGCTTGGGAATGCCCAGAGCACGTCTCGGCTGAACTGAAAAGCCTATTTTTTGGCTTGTTTTCACCCAAGTTTACACAGATACAGAGAAGCTGGAATAGTCTCGATGATTCTCTGTCCACCTACTTTTCCAGAGTGACAGACGGTTGAGGCTCCTGGTTTATCTTCAGTGACCTTACTTTCTCCCTCCATCATCCACGGGCCTAAGGCCTAGCTCCGGGTTTGTGTGGCTGTAACCCTCTCCTGACATGGACTCTTGTCCCCCGACAGCTCTCACGGGAGCATCAGCTCATCTGCTTTCCTAGCTGGGCTTCAGGTTTCACCTCATTTCTAAAAACTAGAGGCTGGAATTTCGTTTTCTTTAAGACAAGATCAGATTTAAATTTGAAATAGATTTGTTAGGTTTTACCTAGGATTCCAGTTTATGGCAGGAGAATATTTAGATTTCTTTGATCCACTGTCTTACAATGACCACAAAATATTCCACATCAGTCTCTTTAAGCAGTTCAGAAGTTTTCTACTCACTTCAAGTAAGAGACATTTCATCATTTAAATTCACTGAATGAAAGGAAACAAAACAGTACTTACAGTAAATCATCATTTAAAAACCCTACCTACAGACTTTGAAAAATATTTCATTTTTTTAGTTACTGCAGATAAATACCTAGCTCACTTGTTGGCAATTGCAGATAGTAAGCATTGACTTAATGTATTTTTATGAGAACCATCTGTATTTTATTTATTTATTGCCTTATTTTTTATTATATTTTTCTGACTTTGTTGAAGTATTATTGACAAATAAAAATAGTATATGTTTAGATTGTACAGTTTGATTTTTTTTAAAGGTGTGCAACGGGATGATTTAATATTACATATATATTGCGCAATGATTGTCACAGTCGAGTTAATTAGCACATCCGTCGCCTCACCAAATTTGCTAAGACAGTAAGCACTTATGGGTAAAGGAAGAAAGGATACCGCAGGTATATACCCCATAACTCTAAATAGTTAAAAATAATTTTGCTTATTCTGTGGCTGTTATAGCTGTATATGTCATGAGGACAATATTCAGTGTTACTTAACTTTGATTAATCAATTCTTCTCACTTCACATTCTTTGATTAATCATATTCTTCTCAGACCCATGAGGGTAATGTATTATAATTTTTGGAATTAACATGCCCAAGCATCTGACACTGGGCTTCCAGGAAGAAGCTTCCATGAAAAGCTTCCTATTAGCTAAGGACTATATGGGGAATTCCTATCCTCTAAGGCATTTCCTTCAAATATGAATCGATGCCTATGAACGCATAATTCTTTCAAGTTGCAGATGGTGATAGGAAAATACAGCAAGACCTACTCATATGAAATAGGAATCACTATGAGAATAAAGAACCACCTTCTTACTATAAACCTAATATTCAATTAAGCAGAGTGCATAATTGAGAGGAGAATACAAATTTTAACATCACATCCTATTATAAAATATTTTTTATTTCCAAAGTATTATATTTTGATTTTTTCTTAAATATAAACTTCACCTGAGTTAAATCAAGCGATATGTTTATAGATACTGTTTATCTACATTTTCAAATCTATTGCAGAAGAAATGAAATTAGAAAAACAATCCTCCATATCTGGAAAAGTTGAACATGACTTTTGAAGTGACTGAAACATACTTTCTCTTTAAAAAAGTTGGAAAACTATTTAAGAAATGTTAAAAAAGAAATGGAGCACATTAACTCACATCATTGACTCTGTAATTTGAGGATTCAAAATGGGTCATTAACTATAATTTGACAATGCTGTTCTGAGTGGGAAAAAAATAGAAATGTTACTACAATGCTCGATACTGTATTCTTTTTGAAATTGTATAGTTATCACACTAATAAAAGCATTTAAAAGGCTTTTTCCTTTGACTGTGAAATTTAATTATATACCGCATCCTTTATAAAAAAACTTTTAGTGAGAGCTTTTAGGCAATTGATACTTTTAGTTCAGTACAATCCATCTATAACATCAATTTTCTATTATTGAAATTATATTACCAATTGAAAGCTACAAATATTCAACTGTAATTGCTTTAGGGAAGAAAATCCTCATGATTTCAGAGTCTACTTCTTCGAGGTGTTGAACCCAAAATAAAGTTGTCATCATAAAATCTGTTTTATCCAAACCCATCCAAATAATAACTTAAGAAGACTATTTCAGCAACTCACTTTTAAGAGAAACATCACATAGCTTTATTGAAAGTGAACATTTTAAATTCAGATATAAAAAGTTTATTTTCAGTGATAATCCAGTGTAGGTTAAACCTTAATTTCTAGGTATAAATAATGATAAAAACTGATTTACATGTGTTAAAAACAACTTATTATTCAGATCTGTAGTTCAACCCAATAAAATTACTTTCCAACTGATGACTGTGAGTCAATCATTTTAGGAGATATGTAGTGTCTTACGTTAAACTTTAATTTGCATATCTCAAATTACTATGAGATTGAACAGCTTTTTATATGTTTATTAGTCCTTTGCATGTGTTCTGTTGTGACATACCCACTCAAAGTTTTACCCAGTTTTCTGTGCACTTCTCTGTCTTTTTAAAAATTTGATGACATATGTATTGTGGGCACAAGTTATTTATGCCTTCTATGATCTGTGGATAACTTTGCAAAGTTTGTAGCTTTCCCTTTCATTCTGAGTGCTATTTTTTGATGATTAGAAATTTCATTTCTCTTTACAATTAATCCTCTTTGTATTCTATTTGAAAAACAGTCTTTGCTTACCTTAGGTTTAGGAAGATATTTCCCTAAATTGCCATCTAGAAGCATTGCTGTGGTGCTGTATTCTGTAATGTTTTATCAGGATCTATGGGAGGCAATAAGGAAGCCCAAAGAACTCACTGTTGTGTCATTCATCATGTCCAGAGATCCCTAGGTTGACTTCTTCTTTCCGCCTATCACAGTCTTCCTGTTCTTGTTTGCTGCCAGGGTGTACTAATTGTACAGGGAAGGGTCTGGAAGGAATACCCTATCTTGGTGGACTCAGAAATCCTCCAGTAATTTTGCTAATTCTTTTTTTCCTCCATTTTATTTGTACCTTTGTCACTGAAATGTTGAGAGTTATATCTCATACTGTCTAACAAGGGAAGTGTTTTGCCAATATTCCTTTCCTAATCATTTATCTCAAGATATGCATGTTTTCGTACATTGAACTTGGTTGTTAAGTGGTAGCATCAGCACGACTCTGCTTTCTTAGGCTCTGTTGTGGTATATATGCATATTACTTTTAGAATTAATTTGCTTGCAACAAAGATAATATGTTATACTTTAGCATTCACATTCTATAGGGAGTAAAAAGATCAATTGTGATTTTGTGTAAGGGGTGTAATTCAATGAGCATCTGTAGTGTGGTATGAGAATTTTGTAAAATGAATCTATACATTTTCAATATAGGTGCTGCCAATCTTTCTACTTATTACTATAAAATGTAATCCTATGTGTCTCAACTATGGGAGACACCTCGCAGAGAGGGGAACTTTTCTCTACTAACAAGCTGAATTGTTGAAAGCAGAACAATACTGAGAACAGATGTTTCAGTAGTCATCCAAAAAATTTGACCATTTAATTGACATCTGGCCCAAAAAAAAAGCCACTGAAAACTTGACTATTCTTTCTCTTCAGGCAATGTAGCCAGTGAAGATATAAAATGGATTAAAAATAATGCCATAATGCCGTGTCAGTCAGCAGTAGGGAGTGAGGTTAATTTTATTAAAAATACAAAAAACATTTCACTATGTAATAGCTCAGTGGTAACTATCATAAAGGATTTAGTTTATAGATGACGCTCTATATTGATAAAATTCCTGCCTGTTACTACTCAGTCCTGGAGAATTCTGCCTGACTGCAATGCCATCTGTTTTCACATCAATGCACTATAATTGACTGATGGGAATTTTAAAACAGAAAATCCAGCTGTTCTACATTTGTCCTCTTTGACCAAAAATTAAATTATCATATTATGCATCCACATAATTACATTTATTTCCACTATAGTGTGACCTTGTAGACGGTAGAGTCTTCAGTAATCAGATGACACTTGAGCTTCTGTTTACAGGAATTTTGTATTAATACGAGAACATCACACCACAAACAACAGTGGCACGAATTTAAGTCTAAAAGCAGTCCAATTTTAGTTCAATCAGGACTGCTGGAGACATTAACAACATCTAACACCTGGAACTAATTTGACGGTGAAGGAAAGTGTCACCTGACATGATATTAATATATGCAAACAGCTAGTTATGCCTGTGCAGCATGTCATAAGTTTGGTTTTATCTGAGTTTGTGGTTAACGTGTAATGTGTATAACAATGCATAGGGAGTGATTCTCACTGTCTCCATGAGCTTGTATAGCACATGACTCTTTCTTTGGAAAAATTTCTTATGAGACATGGGCAGTAAGGGCTTAAGTCATTTGATTCATTTACTCATCTATTTACTTACATTCGTGTCATATTTATATTTTAGAGATCCCTCAGGATATGATATAATTAACTACCAATTGGCTAATTTGAAATTTCTTCTATTGGTTTTTTGGTTATTTAGATGACAAAACTAGGACAAATTAAACATAATTCCAAGGAAATATTTTTCTACCACAGTATACATGTTACTATTGGCAACAAGTATTGCGTAGCAACATATACATATATATATTTCATATACATATATTTCATACATATATATTTCATAAATTTATTTCATATATATGTATATATAACATAATACACTATATAATTAATATAGTGCATATAATATGCTATATATACACTATATATAGTGTATAATATATAATACACTGCATAATTAATATGTAA
The DNA here is from genome assembly GCF_021613505.1 of Equus quagga. Taxonomy (NCBI): domain Eukaryota; kingdom Metazoa; phylum Chordata; class Mammalia; order Perissodactyla; family Equidae; genus Equus; species Equus quagga. The sequence continues at coordinate 1,057,528 of NW_025798762.1, forward strand.
TACAATATAAAATACACTAGAGATTATGGGGCATTGTAATTGTTCAAAATAACTAAAGCACAAGCAGCAAATGGGGAAATGGCCAGAGATGAAGCATAGATTAGCAAAGAACAGATGAAAGAGTCTTATGAAGCAGTAACAAGTCTGGATTTTTTCAAAGAGTAATCAAATGCCTTTGGACTATTACAAAAGGAGAGTAACATGGTGTGCCGTACATTTAGATATACTTCTTGTTTAAAGATAACGTTTATGCCATACATTAAGATATATTGCTATTTTGAAGATAATGTTTACTGGAGGGGCAGGTGGAGATATCAACTCTGCAGATAATATCAGTGAGTCAAGTGGCAAGCTCAGTCTCTGCAGCCACTTGGCCTCAATGGGGCAGAGCTAAGTTCTTCAAGGTAGGATAGTCAAAGCTTTAGTCCTCTTGGTATCAGGGGGTCCAGTGGGTAGCTGAGGTTTCACAACCAATCAGCATCAACGAAGCAGAAAGATGTGGAGGGAAGAAGGTCTTTTGGCAGTCTATTTCTTCCATGCTTTCTCCTGATATCCGCTATGCCCAAAGGAGACAAGAGCTTCTCCCTCCAACCTGTAGCAACAAAGCAGTGTGAGTGAGCCTTCCACTTCCACCTTCCTTATTGATGATGATATTACATCTCCACTAGGAGGCAATGAGGTGATATGAGTCAGTGTCCCCTCTCACCAGGAAGGTGCCAACCTGGCCCAAAGAGAGGTGAACTTTCATCTTACCCATCTGCAATGAAGTAGTATGGATCAGTACCCCACTTTTGATGACATGGAGTTGATGGGACCTGCGGGGACGCTGACTATACATATCTACCAGGCCCTTGTGCTAAACCTCACCAGGGGGATGTCCTACTAAAGAATGATTAAGTAAGAATCAAAGTGTCATGATAGAACATCTAAAATATTCAGGATATAATTGTAAATCACTCCTCATACCAAGAACTAGGAAAATGACAGTGTGAATGATAAAGGACAATCAATAGATACCAACACTAATATGAATCAGATGCTGGAATTATCTTATAAATATTTTAAACCATCTATCATGAAAATGCTTCAACAAGCAAATATGGATTTTCTTGAAGCAAATTCAAAAATAGAAAATCTCACAAAAGAAATAGAAATAATATAAAAGTAACCAAATGGAAATAATAGAACTGAAAAATACAATAACTAAATAAAAACTCACTGGATGGGCTCAATAGTAGAGTGTAGATTGCAGAGTATGGAATCAGTGAACTTAAGGACAAATCAGTAAAATGTACCAAATCTGAACAACAGAGAAAATAGGCTGAAAAAATATGAGCATCTTCTCACAGAATTTTGAGGCAATAATCTTTTAAAAAATTAACCTAATTATCATCAGATTCCCAAAAGAGAGGCCCGAGTTGAACGGAAAAATATTTGAAGAAATGAGGACTGAAAAGTTCTCAAATTTGGGAAATGACATAAGCCTAGAGATTCATGAAACGGAACAAATACCAAACAGATGCTTAAGGAAATCCACACCAAAATGCATCGGAATTAAATTTCTGAAAACTAAGAAAAGGAAAAAAATCTTGAAATCAGTCAGAAAGAAAGGATACTTTACTTATGAGAGAATACCAATCTGAAACGCGTTTGGTTTCTCATTTGAAACCATGGAAGCCAGAAAAAAGTAACATAACATTTCAAGTAGTTTAAGAAAAAACTTATCAACTGAGAATTCTATATCCAATGAAAATTCCCTTTATTAGTAAAGGTAAAATAAAGACATTGGCATATGAAAGAAAGCTAAGAGAATTTATTTTAAGTGGCTACAGTGAAGATGTCAGCAAAAATGGTGGAGTAGGAAGTTCCAAGAACCCATATCTCCACAGAAACATCAAAAAATAGAGAGAGATGGAATAAGCTTTGTTAGAACTCTAGAAAATAGTCAGAGATTTACAGCTGAATCAAGAAAAAGGAAACTTTAAAAAGGTAGAAAAATATTGTGGCATTTTTACTTGCCCTTGCTATACCTCCCTCCCCTGTACTGTGGAGGCTTGAAGATGGCACCTTTTCTATCTTTTCTTTCTTTCTTTTATTGCGGTAACATTGGTTTATAACATTATATAAATTTCAGGTGTACATCATTATATTTCAATTCTTGTGTAGATTACATCATATTCACCAACCAAAGACTAATTATAATCCATCATCACACACATGTGGCTAATCACCCCTTTCGCCCTTCTCCCTCCCGGCTTCCCCTCTGGTAACCACCAATCCAATCTCTGTCTCTATGTGATTGTTTGTTGCTGTTTTTATTTTCCACTTATGAGTGAGACCATATGGTATTTGACTTTCTCCCTCTGACTTATTTCGCTTAGCATAATACCCCCAAGGTCCATCCATGTTGTCACAAATGGCCAGATTTCATTTATTCTTATGGCTGAGTAGTATTCCATTGTGTATATATACCATATCTTTTTTACCCATTCGACCCTTGATGGGCATCTAGGTTGCTTCCAAGTCTTGGCTATTGTGTATAATGCTGCAGTGAACATAGGAGTGGGTGTATCTTTACACATTTGTGTTTTCATCTTTGGATAAATACCCAGCACTGGAATAACTGGATCATATGGCAGTTCTATTCTTACTTTTTTGAGGAATCTCCATAGTGTTTTCCATAGTGGCTGCACCAGTTTGCACTCCCACCAGCAGTGTATGAGGATTCCCTTCTCTCCACATCCTCTCCAACACTTATTTTTTCTTGTCTTGTTAATTATATCCATTCTGACGGGAGTGAGATGATGTCTTATTGAAGTTCTTATTTGCATTTTCCTGATAGTTAATGATGTTCAACATCCTTTCATGTGCCTGTTGGCAACCTGTATATCTTCTTTGGAGAAGTGTCTGTTCAGACCTTTTGCCCATTTTTTAATTGGGTTGTTAGGATTTTTGCTGTTGAGTTTTGCTATGTATGAGTTCTATATGTATTTTGGATGTTAACTTCTTATCAGATACATGATTTGCAAATATCTTCTCCCAGTTGTTAGGTTGTCTTTTCGTGTTATTGTTGGTGTCCTTTGCTGTGCAGAAGCTTTTAGTCTGATGTAGTCTTATTTGTTTATTTTTTATGTTGTTTACCTTGCCCAGTCAGACATGGTACTTGAAAATATGCTGCTAAGACTGATGTCAAAGAGCATACTTCATGTTTTCTTCTAGAAGTTTCATGGTTTCAAGTCTTATATTCAAGTCTTTAATCCATTTTGAGTTAATTTTTGTGTATGGTGTAAGACAATAGTCTACTTTCATTCTTTTGCGTGTGGCTGTCCAGTTTTCCCAACACTGTTTATTGAATAGAGTTTCTTTTCTCCATTGTATGTTCTTGGCTACCTTGTAGGAAACTAGCTGTCCATAGATGTATGGGTTTATTTCTGGGCCTTCAGTTGTGTTCCATTGACCTGTGTGTCTGCTTTGATTACTATAGTTTTGTAGTACATTTTGAAATCAGGAAGTGTGGTACCTCCAGCTTTATTCTTTCTTCTCAGAGTTCCTTTGCTTATTCAGGGTCTTTTGTTATTTCATATAAATTTTAGTATTCTTTGTTCTATTTCTGTGAAAAATGTTGTTGGAACTTTGATAGGGATTGCATTGAATCTAGCTTGCTTTAGGAAGTATGGAATTTAACTATGTTAATTCTTCCAATCCAAAAGCACAGAATATCTTTCCATTTCTTTGTGTCTTCTTCATTTTCTTTCAACAGTGTTTTATACTTTTCAGCATACAGGTCTTTCATCTCTTTGGTTAAGTTTATTCCTAGGTATCTTATTCTTTTCATTGAAATTGTAAATGGGATTGTATTCTTAATTTCTCTTTCTGCTATTTCGTTGTTAGTGTGTATAAGCATAACTGATTTTTGTATGTTGATACTGTATCCTGCAACTTTACTGTATTCATTTATTGTTTCTAAAGGATTTGTAATGGATTCTTTAGAGTTTTCTGTATATAAAATCATCTGCAAATGGTAAAAGTTTCTCTTGTTGCTTTCCATTTTGGATCTTTCATTTCTTTTTGTTGCCCAATTGCTCTGGTTAAGACTTCCAATGCTATGTTAAATAAGAGTGGTGAATGTTGGCAACCTTGTCTAGTTCCTGTTCTTAGAGGGGTAGCTTTCAGGTTTTCCCCGTTGAGAATGATATTAACTGTGGGTTTGTCTTATGTGGCCTTTATTATGTTGAAATACTTTCCTTCATACCCATTTTATTCAGAGTTTTTATCACAAATGGATACTGTATCTTGTCAAATGCTTTCTCTGCCTCTATTGAGATGATCATGTGATTTTTAGTCTTCATCTTGTTAACATGGTATATAACATTAATTGATTTGCAGATATTGAACCATCCTTGCATCCCTGGAATAAATGCCACTTGATTATGGTGTATGATCTTTTGAATGTATTCTTGTATTCAGTTTGGTAGTATTTTGTCATCAATGTTCATCAGTGATATTGGTCTGTAATTTTCGTTTTTGTGTTGTCCTTGTCTGGTTTTGGTATCAGGATAATACTGGCCTCATAGAATGAATTAGGAAGCTTCCCCTCTTCTTCAATTTTTTGCAAGAGTTTGAGAAGGATAAGCATTAAGTCTTCTGTGAATGTTTGGTAGAATTTACCAGGGAAGCCATCTGGTCCTGGACTTTTATTTTGGGGGAGGCTTTTGATTACTGTTTCGATCTCCTGACTGGTGATGGGTCTATTTAAATACTCTATTTCTTCTTGATTCAGTTTTGGAAGGTTGTATCATCCTAATAATTTATCTATTTCTTCTAGCTTATCCAATTTGTTGGCATATAGCTTTTTGTAGTATTCTCATAATTTTTTGTATTTCTGAGATGTCAGTTGTAATTTCTCCTCTTTCATTTCTAATTTTATTTATTTGAACCTTCTCTCTTTTTTTCTTAGTGTGTCTAGCTAAAGGTTTGTCAATGTCTTTATCTTTTCAAAAAACAAGTTTTTTTGGTTTAATTGATTTTCCCATTATTTTGTGTCTATTTCATTTCTTTCCTCTCTGATTTTTATTATTTCCTTCCTTCTGCTGATTTTGGGCTTTGTTTCTTCTTTTTCCAGTTCCTTTAGGTGGCACCTCATTTTCTAATGTAGGTCCCTAGTCCCTGGTTCCAGAGGGAACAGAGCAAAACTTATTGTCAAAGCCTTGTTTGTGTTTTCTAACCTATCTGGGGGCTGCCTGAGGGACTGACAAAAGGTGCTTGTCTTGTTTTGCCTAAATCACAACTCACTTGGAGTGAAAAGATTGTGACTATTCCTCAAAAACAGTTTAGGTAAACAAACAACACAAAAAGTTGTAGTTGTCTGGGGCAAAAGATTACAGTTGAAGCAAACAATAAAGCAACTAAGTCTGGGAAAACAAATCTGGGGAGCATTTCTTTCGGAAATTAGAGAATTCAAAATTTCCTGTGTACACTGTGGATTTTGAAAAGTTACCCTCATGCCTTGGATGGGGCACATGCTCAGAGAAAACCTGAGAAGACCCTAAGGTTTCCCCTCTGGTGGATTGCTAGTCTCAGTGCCATGAGGAAGTGAGGGCTAAGGTAGAGTTTATACAGCCTGCTAAACATCAAAGGAGCATCACAGTACATAGCCAATCTGCAAAGACTGAGAGAGTTGTCTCTCTCCCTTTCTCTCTCTATGCATCATATTATTTAAGGAAATATATATCAAAACACTCCCTGAACACAAGCTGGAAGAATGGAGAATTAAAAGATCATACATGACAAATAATAAGGAATTTAGAAGGACAGTTCTGAAGAGTCAGTGAACAAATAGATAGAAAAATGAATGAGAACTCTCAGTAAGAGGAGGAATGTAATTTTCAGAGTTACCACACTATAATATTTACAATGTCCAGTTCCTTAAACATAATATTATGAAACAGGTAAAAAAAAAAAAACAAGAATGTATTGCACATTTATAGTGGAAATTAACAAAAACTGTCCCTGAGGAAACACAGATTTTAGATTTACTATATAAAGACTTTGACTTGACTGTCTTAAATGTATTCAAAGAGCTAAAGGAAACCATGGATAAGAAGTAGAGGAAACCAGGAGAATGATGTATGAAGAAAATGAGCATGTCAATAAATAGATAGAAATCATAAAAATGAAAAAACAAATTCATGAGCTTAAAATTATGATAACTGAAATGAAAAACTGACTAGAGCATCTCAATAGCAGATCTGAGCAGGCAGAAGATAGAATCAGTGAACTCTTGAAAGTCAGTTGCAATTATTCTTTCTGAGGAGAAGAAATAATAAAAGAAGAAAATTTATCAGAGCCTAGGAGACCTGTGGGTCATCATGAAGCATACAAACATATACATAATAGAAATCCCAGATCTAAGAGAAAGATGATAGAATTGGGCAACTGCTTTCACAAATAATTTACAGTTCCTTAAAATGTTTAACATAAAATTACTATATGACCCAAGAGGAATGGAAACCTATATCCACACAGAAGCTTTTAGATCATGTTCGTAGCAGCATTATTCATAATAGCAAAAAAACGTAGAAATGATCAAAATGTTCATAGATTGTTGAATGGCTAAATAACATGTGATACATCAATGAATTCTAATAGTATTTGACCATGAAAAGGAATGAGGTAGTGATTCATGCCACAACAAGAGTGAACCTTGAAAACATTATGTTAAGTGAAAGAAGCCAGTCACAAAAATCTACACATTGTGTGATGCCATTTATACAATATGTCCCAAATAAGCAAATCTATAGAAATAGAAAGTAAATTACTGTTTGCCTAGGCCTGGGGTGTGGGGAAGGAGGCAGTGGAGAGTCCTTGCTAATCAGTATTGTTTCTCTAAAGATGATGAAAATGTTCTAAAATTAGATTGAGATGTGTGCACAACTCTGTTAATCTACTCAAATCCTAAATTGTAGATTTTAAGTAGATGGGTTTTATGGCATGTGAATTATATCTCAATACAGCTGTTAAAAAATGAAATTAAACAGCCAGTCCCTGTGGGCCACTCATTAAGTTTGACACACTCCACCTCGGCGGCCCTGGTGTGATTCCTGGGTGCGGACCTACACCACTCCTCAGTGGCTGTGCTGTGGAGGCTGCTCACATACAAAAAGAGGAAGATTGGAAACGGATGTTAACTCAGGGCGAATCTTCCTCAACAACAACAACAAAAACGAACAACATTAAGAACTAAATCATGGAAATGAATTCAACTAATTATCAATTATATTTTTTTTATTTGTGGGGGGTATAAAAAAGGAATTCTACCTTATAACTGCTGATTAGATGAAAGAGTCTGCGAAAAGAGTTGTTAGCGATATGGCTGGTCTCTGCTGCTTGATGTCCAAAATTTCTGGTGATTGTTTAAAACTTTCAAACTATGAATGTTGCTCGTATATTCCAAGGTACATGATTCACCCATGTGGATTAGTTTTGAATGACCTCATCAATGCTCTCTGCCTTATTGGATTATCACTTGCTGAGTGGTGAATATATATATGATATATATACGGTAAGTATGTATACTCGAATAGATCATTTCTCACAGAGCCAATTAACATAGCTTCTTCCACACTATACACAGTGCTTTGCCTACTTCTGGGTTCTGAGAAATCCCCTTTTCTGTATTCCATCTATGAATGTCTGAAATGTACCTAGCTGAATCTTGAAATAGGAAGATATGAAAATGGATAAAATTATTTGCTAAAACAATTAACTCATCATCTCTGTATCTACTGTTGATCATAGTCCTTGAAAAATTAGAACCTGATGAAATTAGTTATCAATTTATATATCTGAACAACTTATGTATCAAAATACCAGATGTTAAGAATTATAAGTATTAAATTAATAGTGATAGCATAGATAACTCTATACATACTATCTTTTTAATTTGAATATAACATTTTTGTCTTTTTTATTAAAAAAGAATCATTACATTTTGTTTGGCATCAAATGTGGCTCAAGAGTACTCTATAAATAAAGTAAAACAGGACAATTCTCTATAAGAACAATGCAGATTTTTTTATCTTACAGCTAAACTTATAAAGTAATTAATCAACCTTCCTTTCTCGTGAAGATTTAGCCATGAGATGGCAGCATCATATTACTGCTTCCATAATTATTTCCTTTATTCTTACTGTTAGCAGAAACTAATAAAACTTTGCTCTAAGGTTGCAAACACACACATAGATTGAATTCTAATGCATATTAAGTTTTTATTTATCATTATGTCATATTTATAAATGGCCATTTCCTGTTGATTATAGGGTCACAAATAGATAAGGAAAAATCATCATTGTCATTGCTGGAATAAATATAGCAAATGTTACTATCTTTAAAGATATCTGCTAGGAAATATTACTCTTATGAAGTAGTTGTATAATAAAATGCATCCGAAGTTTTTACGTATAATTACTAAATGTTATGTTTGTTTACTCTTGGAATATATTCTTGAGGTTTGAAAAATTTAAGAGGTGGGCATCAAGAGTTTTACTCCACCAAAAATATTCTTTCTCTCTCCTTCTCTTTATTTCCAAAAGATAAAACCTAGAAAATTCATATTGTAATTATAGCCTTAAATTATATAATTGAGATAAAATAAATATTACTGTTATGGGTAGTATTTTAATGAAGTCCACAAAGGTCTGTAGAGTTATGATGCCTGATTTTATCATTTTTGTAGATACTTGGGAGAATTGTACAGGAGAATATAACAGAATTTCCAAGGAAATTTTCCAAACTATGTTCAGCACTCTCTCATTTTGCTATATCAAATGAGGTGAGTTTTGGGATAAAGTTTGAAAACTCATATATTTTGAAAGCATCTTCCTGCTGAGGTCTGCTGACATGGATGGACAGTAATAAACTAAAGAACTTTTGACGTCTTTTTCATACTTGTGTTTCTATAGCAAAATATTTTTAGAATGTGAAATGGTATTAATAGTGTCCTTCTTATTACTCACAAACAAGACTGTAAAATAAGCACCATGTTTCCCATTTTCTACACTTGGAAACTGGGACTCAGGAAATTGAATAGTTAGCTCTGTCTCGTTCTTTACATCCCTCTTTCTTCCTCTTTTCTTTTGTCTTTTTCTCTTTCAGGTTTTTTCTTTCCCTCTTTTCCTTCTTTTTTTCCTTTACTGAACTTTTCTGATTTTCTAGGCACTAGACTGATGCCTTCTCAAACTTTCTTCCTTGCAATACTCAAAATTCGCTTTTGGAGAAGTCAGTACTATTACGTCCACTGACAGATAAATATACTGATTTAAAGAAAGTTTAGGAGATTGTTCAAGATCATAGATTTAGTATGTGGCAGGCGGAGATGATGTTCAAACTCAGTCCGGTCAGACTCCAGAACCTATGGGTTTTAGTATTATATCACTCTCCACGGGCAGTTGATTTTCTAGTGAGCGTGCTGCTTCATTAACTAATTAAAAGTTCTTGTCCTTATTCATACAAACATGGGTCAATGGCAATCACTCATTTGCTTTCTGTCCCTATAGATTAGTTTTGCATTTTCTAGAACTTCATATAAATGGAGTCACAGAGTATGTACGTGTTTCTGACTGGTTTCTTTGGCTCAGCAGAATGTTTTTGATATCCATTTTTATTGATATTATATCAGTACATTTTCCTTTTTGTTGCTAAGTAGTATTCCATTATAGCATATACAGCAATTTGTTTATACATTTATCTGATGATGGTCATTTGAGTTGTTTCCAGTTTTAGACTATTGTGAACTAAGTTACTATTACCATTTGTATCTTATCTACGTGTTTGGAGAATAGGCTTTTTATTTCTTTTGGGAAAATATCAAGAAGTGGAATTTTCTGGGTCTTATGCCAGAAGTATACATGTGTTTAACTTTATAAGAAACCGTCAAATTGATTTCCAAATGGTTGTAGTGCTTTACATTCCCAAAAGCAATGAATTAAAGTTCCAGGTCTTCAACATTCTTGCCAGCACTAGGTATTTAGTCTTTTTGCTAATAGTCATTCTAATGGGTGTGTAGCTTTAATATGTATTTCTTTGATTAAAAATTATTTTCATGTCCTTAAAGGCCTTTGTTTATCATTTATTTGGTTAGTGTCTGTTCTAATATCTTTCCAGTTATAATTGAGTTGTCTTACAGAGTTCCAAGTGTTCTTTATTCTGTATAAAAGTCTGTGGATAGAATTAAATGATGACAATTTTTTTTCTTCTTTTAATACTTTAACGTTTGCATTCCATTTTCTTGGTTACGATTGTACCAGTAAGAAATATGTGGTATTTTTCTTCATTTCTCTATATGCAATGTGACTTTTTCTCAGGCTATATTCACTTTTGTACTAAATTAATAATCAAAAACCTCCCAACAAATGAAAAGCCCAGGACATATGGTTTCATTGGTGAATTCTATGAAATATTTAAAGGAGGATTAATGTCAATTCTTCTCAAACTCTTTCAAAAAATTGAAGAGGAGAGAAGACTACCAAACTCATTTTATGAGGGCAGCATTACTCTGACACCAAAACAGGACAAAGACACCCCAAGAAAAGAAAATGTGGTATATGCATATATACAATGGAATACTATCCAGCCTTTAAAAAGAAAGAAATTCTGCAATATGCAATAGCCTGGATGAACCTGGAGGACATCATGCTAAGTGAAATTAGCCAGTCACAGAAGGACAAATACAGCATGATCCCACTTATAAGAGATATCTAAATTAGTCAAATTCATTGAAGCAGAAAGTAGAATGGTGGCTGCCAGAGACTGGGGGGTGGGGAAAATGGGGATTTGCTGTTCAATGGGTAAAATATTTCAGTCATGCAAGATGGAAAATTTCTAGAGATCTGCTATACAATAATGTTCTTAGAGTTAACAATACTATGCTGTTCACTTAGAAATTTGTTAAGAGGGTAAATCTCATATTATGTGTTTTTTACCACAATAAAAAACATTAGAAAATGCCCATACACACACCACACACACACACACAATTATCACTTTATCATTGTGTTCTAGTAATTTGATTAATATATTCCTTGTGTGAGTTTCCTTATATTTTTTATAATTGTGTGCTTGATATTGATTGTGCTTCTTGTATCTGTGGTTTTATTGTGCTTCATAAATTTGAAAAAAATAATGTTGGTCGTTAATTTTTAAAATATTTTTCCATCTGCTTCCCTTCCTCCTTTGCTGAGATTCTGACTACATGTATGTTGGATTGCTTGCTATTAGCATAGGTCAATAGGTTCTGGATTTTTTTTCCACTTGTGCTTTTGTTTTATGTCTCAAATTCAGTGATCTACGGTTTCTAATCTGCTGCTAAATAAAATAAATTATTTTCCCCTTATTTCTTGTTTCATTTTTCACATCTAGGACTGATATTTAGTTATTTTTTTATTTATTTTCTCTTCTCATTAAATTAATACTTTCATTTAATACATGGGCATTCTTAAAATAAATGTATTATTTTCTAATTATTTTATGATTTTGGGAATCATTTTACTGACTTTTCTCCCAATGATCTGTTATTTCTTTGCTTATTTGCATGTACAGTTATTTTTAATAAGATGGTAGATGTGTGTTTTACATTTTCAAGTACATTATATTTCTTTAAAGATTGTTGGACTTTGTTTTGAGAGTTAATTTTCTAAGGATTGATAAGCATGATCCTTCTGAGGCTGTTTCTAAGCTTTTTGTTTTCTTGGGGAAATGAAAATTTTCCTTCATTCTAGGACTGGTTTAATTCTATTATTCCATAGTCCTTATTGAATACTCTGGGTTTTCAAAAGGACCCTTACATCTGGTTAGTTGGAACCTCAGTCTCTTCCAGTTCTGTGTAAACTCTGATGATTACTCACCTTACTGCTCGCTAGTCTTTTCTCAATATTGTGAAATTTCATCCTCCATATGCACATTTGTATTCTGCTAAAGATTCAAAGTGACCCATGTGAAGATTTATGGTGTATTTACTCTGCATAGGTTCCTTTTCTCTGCGGTCTGTCCCTCAAGTTCCAGTTGCTTTAGCTTCTCAAAACTCCTACCTTTGTTTCTTCAATGCAGTGAGATAACTGGTTCATCATCCCTGTGCGTACACACACACACACACACACACACATTCACCCCTACACATGTTTAAGGGCTGTGGCCCTCAGCATCCTCCCTTGTTTTGGTACAGGGGTAAAGCATTTGACTTCCATACTTCACAATTTGTGATTGGGAATGGAGCTAGTTCTAGACAGCATCTGACATGGCTCCCAACATTTCCCACATCCAGGTTTTCTAGCTCTTGTGTAATCCCCTATTCTTGAGCATGCACTGGGCCGAATGACTTACTTCTAACCAGTAGGAGGTGAAAAAAGCAGTGGGATTTACTTCCATGGTTAGTTTATAAAATATAGTGAGCTTCATATTGCTAGCACACTCTGTCTCTTGCTGGCACTCTCTCTTACCCTCTCATTAGATCACTCTGATGAAGCTAGGGGCCATGTTGCAAAATAATCTATAGAGAGGCCCACTTGGCAAGGAATCAAGGGAGACCTCAAGCCAATGGCTCTTGATGAAGTCTCAGTTCAACAGTCTGTGAGAAACAGAATTCTGCCAACTATCTCTGAGTGAGGTTGGAAAGAGATCCCGCCCCTGTGGAACCTCGATACAACCATGTCCCTCACCTGTATGTTGTGCAGCCTGGTGAGAGATCCTGAAGAAATAGACCCAGCTATGCTCTATGTGCATTCCTGACCACAGAAACTGTGGGATAATAATGTCTATTGTTTTAAGCTATTAAACTTTGGACTAATTGATTATGTAGTAACATAACAAATATAGGGCTATACCTTTATTCTTTGGCATGTGGAATTAATCTTCTGATTTTAGTGTTTTTATGTAGCATTCATAATTTTTGGAGAGGGCAGTGAATATCAATATCATTTTTACATCTGCTTTAACCGAGAAATCGTCTTTTTATTTTATTTGAAATAAGTACAACATTCTTATTTGCATATCAACAAATTCAAACATTCTTTGACTAATCACAGTAAAATGTCAAATGCCATGGTACAATGGAATCCAAACTAAAAGTTTCTACAATTCAATTTCATGTATAGTGACTTAAAATAGCAACAGCTACTCTATCCATATTTGGCACACCTGATGTGCAAGTAACTATAGGAAACCAATGTTTTAGAGAAGAAGTATATTTACAGCGTGTCACTGAACAGACTGCTTATCAAAAGAAAAAACTATAGGAACAGGAAAGATTTCCTTTCAAGTATATTAATTTGATTGGAATAATAAATCCCACAAAATATCTTTTTGCATGATAACCATGTTAAAGACTATTGTGATCTTTGTCCTTTCTCTAGTAAGAAGCCAAATACGTACCTTATGAAAAGGCTTTAACACGAAGACTTTTTTATTCTAGGGAAATTTAAAACTGATGTCTGCCTTGCTTAAATTACCAATAGCTCTATATTTATATTTAAGCGATACCTACTTATTTTAGCATTACTAATCATTAAACACAGAAGATGTTTTTCAGAATTATTCTTTTTATCCAAACATTTTTTTTTGATCTCCATAGAGTTTTCCTCATGAAATTGCCATTAGCTATAGGAAACAAGAAGAAATGACATTTAAAGAATTAGAAATATTCAAATATTTCATAAGATTAATATTTTATTAACTAGAAACTTTTGAATTCTACATGACATGTTCAAATATGATTTTTGCTAAATTTATAATGTAGGTATTAAACCCATTTCCTTTTCAAAGAAGTGGCTAAAACCTGTAGTCCAAAAGGAAGCTATTAAGATTTATGAGTGGGTGTTAAGGAATTAAAAGGCTCTGTGGCTATAGTAAATGCTTTTGAAATTTGCTTCAAGCATAGAGTTTATCAGGAGTGTCTTTTTATTAAAAAAATGGATTTCCTGTTGGATGTAGAATCTCATAGTTCTCATCCAGAATCTTGGCAGCTTTTTACTTTTAATAAAGAAGAGAATAAAAAAGAGATCTTCAATCAGGGATTTTTACTGCACTTGATTAAACTTCTTTAATAAAAGTTAAAAGATACTAAAACTGTGCATAAGTAATATTAAAACTCACTCAGGCACAAATATACATGAGAAAAGAAGTGAAATAATCTTGTTGAAACAAATTACCGATATGCAATTTCAATGAGGATCTAGAAAATCTTTGAAAAGCTTATAAATTTTAACATTTGCTATTGATAAATTTATTCTGTTGAATTTAAAATGCAATTTTGCATTGAATCTCCATTTTTTAGAAATGATTGTGTCACTGGCGTAACAAGGTAACTGCTCTCAGGCTGTCACATAAAATAGGTGAAAAGACCATCAGTTTACAATGAAGAGTATCTGTTTCTACAAGATGCAATCATTTTGTAAAAAAAATGTCTTACGAAGCTTTATTTTAAAAGTTTAAGGTAAACTTTTCTCTTGTAAAATTCAAGTATGTTTGTAACAAATGGACTTAGATAAAGACAACTCATATTTTTAATATCAGGATATCTGGATTATGATGTAGACATTTAAAATGTACACAGATATCAACCTGAAGTCGCTCCCAATGGCCAAATCTGTTAACAATCTGGACAGTAAAGAATGATAATGGATTAGAACCCACAGAATAATATAAATATCCATGTGTCCATAATGATCTAAATAAATAATGTAAATAATTGGACAAATAAATTGATGAGGAAGATAGGCACACTCTTCCTAAAATTAGAAGTAATATGTGTAAAAATGAAACAAATGCATAACGAATGAAGGAAATAGAAGATTACCATGGCATATACCAGAGTAATAATAGCTTCAGGAAAAAATCATTAATTGATGAGAAAAGTAGTGGGTGGAAGTATAATGAGGAACAGAATATCTATATTGTCCCAAAATATCTCCCTAGAAATATTTAGAAATTATGAAAGGGAAAATATTAACTTCACAGTGAAGAAACCTGGATCCCCAGAGAATTTGGGTACAATTACTGAGTTACATCAAGATATTTACAGTTGAAATTGAAAAATCACAATGACAATTAGGGCAAATTGATTGATAACGTTATTCAAGTCTTTTATATCCTACTAATATTCTTTACACTTGTACCAATCATTGAGAAAAAGGCATTAAAGTCTACATTATAATTTTGATCTGTCTCTTTTTCCTTGAAGTTCTTATCATCTTTTGCTTCATGTATTTCAAAGCTCTGTTATTAGGTGCATGATTATTTAAGATTGTTTATGGTCTCTTGATCAATTGACTCCTTTATCATTATGAAATGACCTTCTTTAGTCTTATTTAAATAGTTTTTGGTCTAAAACTTATTTTTTTCTGGCATCAGTATAGCCAGTCCAGCTTACTTTTGGTTAAAGTTAGCACTATATACCTTTTTCTATCTTACTTTTAACCTATTTGTGTCTTTATATATCAAATGTGATTCCATCAGGCAGCATGTCATTGGAACTTGCTAGTTTATCCAATTTGATAATACCTGCCTTTTTAATTGTGATACATAGACAATTTAGATTTAATGTGATTATTAATATGATTAAGCTTAATCTATCATTTGACTATTTGTTTCCTGTTTGTCCTATGTGTCCTTTGTTCCCTTTCTCTTATTTTTCTGATTTCTATAGGACTGATTGAATATTGCTTTTATAATTCCATTTCTCTCTTTTATTTTCTTATTAGCAAACTCCTTGTTTTATTTCACTGATTTCTTTACAGTTCAAAGTATCTGTACAGTTGATAGTATTATTTATAGTCATAATATGTAATTATAATATGTAAAGAACTGTGAAGAGTCTGAGATTTTATCCTACTTGTTAGCTAACAACTTTACCTGTCATGTTTTCATGGATACTGGAAGATGACAAGAGATGCTGGGGTCAAAGAAAAAGGGTTTTATTGCTCATCACACAGCAAGCAGCATGAACTCCATATTTTCATTGTTTCCATTTGCTACTCAAGTCCCACAAAGGTAGGGTGCAGAAATCCATGTGGATGCAACACATGTAGTAGGTATGCATCACAGCTGAGAAGCAGCAAGCTTAGAAAATCTAAATCTCATCCTCCTTTATAGTCAAACCCTCCCTTCACACCAGATTCCAAGGCAACCACTAATCTGTTTTCTCTTACTATAATTTACTTTGCCTTTTCTGGAATTAAAAAAATGAAACTGTACAATCTGTAGCCTTTTGTGCTTGCCTTCTTTCAGTCAGCATGATGTTTTTGAGATTCATCCTTGTAGCTATACGTTTCAGTAGTTTTGTTCTTTGCATTGTTTTCAACATATGGATATACCACAATTTGTTTATCCATTCACCAGTTGATGTACGTTTGGATTGTTTACAGTTTGGGCTATCCGAAAATTTGTTTACAAGCATCTGTGTGGACATTTTGTTAATTTATTCTGGGTAAATATCTAATGTCAGGAGCTCAACTGAGCTGGGAGAGAGAGCTGAACTGCCAGGTGTCCAAGTAGCTGATTATAGGAAGAAGACAAAAATGAAAGAGTTAAGCCTTTAATCACTTATTGTGATGGTATAAGCAAGAAGCTAAAACCAGAGAAAGTGCCAGCTCTCCACTGCTCCCTTTTTACCATGGAATGGTGCATCAGTCCAGGGTCAGGTGGATCACTACAGATGTGGGTATCGTTTCACTGTTGAAGAAACCCCAAACACAAGGCTCTGGCAGATTTATGGATCTTGGGATAAGTGGGAGGACGAATGGTAGACTATGAGTGGAAAAGTACTGACTCAGATTAGGGAAAATTACTGAGTCATAGTAGGGAAAAGTGTCTTCCATGTTTCTCTCTCTTTGTCTTGATAAGGAGGTCTTGGCAGAAGTACCTGAAAAAAGATCTCTGATAAAGGCCTCAGATAAAGAGACAGGAATAAAGTTGCTTGGCTGGGAATGCAAACATGTGAAGAGCGTGACAGGCCAGAGACGCCTGAGACCTTAACCGCAACTCCCTTCAGAGACTGCGGGGCACCAACTATGCACCAAGTCTGATGTGAGGAGGGCAGCTTTCCTGTGAGGCCTGCCAAGTAAAGCCTTTGTAACTGCCTATAGTTAGGTCTGAAAAACTGCAAATAGCTTTTAACCAGAAGCTAGACTCCTCACCAGCAGAATTACTTGGATGTGGAGCAGGGAAGGTATTCAATATTTCACCCTTACTTATGCTGTGAGATATAGATTTTTGTAGATGGCTTTCCTCAGATTGAGAAAGTTCTCTTCCATTCCTAGTTTGCCAGAACTTTTTATCACGATGTATAATTTTGTCAATTATTTTTTCTTCATCAATTCAGATGATCATGTATGTTTTCTCCCTTATCCTGGTAATGTGATTAATTACATTGATTTATATCTGAGCGTCAAATATCCTTGCATTCTTATGTAAATTTGTTGTTCATGAGGCGTGATGTGTTTTATGTATTTTTATATTTGCTCGCTAATATTTGGTTAGTGATTTTTGCATCAGTGTTCATGAGGATTTTGATCCATAATTTTCTTTTATAGCAATGTCTTTGATTAGATTTGCTATCAGAATTATACTGTCCTCATAAATAATTTGGGAATTGTCCTTTCTTCTTCTATTTTCTAAAGTAATTTTTGTTAATTTTATACGTTTTTATTAAATGTTATATAGAATTTACACATGAATTCCTCAAGGCCTGGAGTTTACTTTGTGAGAGATTTTCATTTACAAATTCAATTCCTCTATTAGATAATAAGTGATTAAGATTTTCTATTTCTTCTTGTGTCATATTTGATAGCATTTGTCTTTCAAGACGTTTGTCCGTTTTACCTAAGTTGTCAGATGTAGTGGAAAAAAGTTTATGCACACACTTTTTAAAATATCTGTATAATTTGTAATAACATACATTTTTTTCCTTTTCTTACCTATATAATGTATAGTGGTGACCACTTTTTCATTTCTGATTTGGATAATTTGTGTCCTCTCTCTTTAGGATCAGTCTACCTAGAGGGTTTTTAAAAAAAATTTTAGTTTATTATAGTAAAAACACTTAAAAAGAGACCTATTTTCAATTGTACAATACAGTTTTGTTAATTATAGGTACAATTTGTACAGCAGATCTCTAGAACTTATTCATCTCACATAATTGAAAACTTATGCCCATTGATTGCCAATTTCTCATTTTCCCCTCCATACCCCTAGGCCCCGGTAACTACCATTCTACTGTCTAATTCTGAGTTTGACTATTTTAGATACCTCATATAAGTGGAATCATACATTTTTTCTTCTGTGACTGACATTTCATGTAGCCTAATGTCTTCCAGGTTCATCCATGTTTTTGCATGTGGCAGGGTTTCCTTCTTTGTTTAACGTGGAGTAATATTCCATTGTATGTATATATCATGTTTTCTTTATCTTTATGTTGATGAACACTAAGGTTGTTTCCACATCTTGACTATTTTGAATAGTTCTGCAATGAACATTGGAGTACTCATATTTTTTCAAGGTGCTGATTTCAATTCTGGATAAATATTCAAAGTAAGATTGCTGAATCATGTGGTAGTTCTATTTTTAATTTTTTGATGAACCTCCATACTGTTTTCCACAGTGGCTGCATCGTTTTACATTCCCACTAACAGTGTGCAAGAGTCCCAATTTCTCTACATTCTTTCTGGCAGTATCTTTTGTTGTTGTTGTTTGGTTTTCTTTTTGGTTTTATGGTCATCCTAACAGGTATGAGGTGCTATCTCATTGTGGTTTTCATTTGCATCTCCCTGATGATTAGTGACATTTAGCATCTTTTTATCTACCTAGTGTCTATTTTTATGACTTGGAGAAATGTCTAGTCATGACTTTATCCATTTTTTAGCTGGGTTATTAATTTTTTTGCTATTGAGTTGTAGGAGTTCCTAATTTCTTTTGGACATCAACCCCTTGTCAGATACGTGGTTTGACAATATTTTCTGCCATTTCGTAGGTTGCCTTTTCACTCTGTTGATTGTTTCCTTTTCTGTGCAGAAGTTTTAGTTTGATCTAGTCCCACTTGTCTATTTTTGCTTCTGTTGGCTGCGCTTTTGATGTCATATACATATAGCTATCTAAGTCCACCGTCCTGAAGCATTTCTTCTGTGGTTTCTTCCAGGAGTTTACAGTTTCAGGTCTTATGTTTAAGTCTTTAATCCATTTTCAATTGATTTTTCCGTATGGTGCAAAATGTGGGTCCAAATCATTCTTTTGCCTGTGGCTATCCAGTTTTCCCAACAACATTTGTTGAACAGACTGTCTTTTTCTGACTTAGTTTTTTCTTCTTTTTGTAGGTCTTTGTGGTGTAAAGTTAGTTGTTTGCGAGATTTCTTATTTTGTAATATAGGTATTTATTGCTATAAACTTTCCTTTTAGTACTGCTTTTGCTGCATCTAATAATTTTTGGTATGATGTATTTTTATTTTCATTTCTCTGAAGATATTTTGTAATTTGTCCTTTTAATCTCCACATATTTGTGAATTTTCTGGTCTTTCTTCTGCAATTTTTCTCTAGTTTTATTCCATAGTGGTTGGAAAAGATACTTGGTATCATTTCAATACGAAGTTTGTTAAGACTTGCTTTATGTCTTAACCTGTGATCTATCCTGGAGAATTTTCCACATGCACTTGAGAAGAACATATATTCTGAAAAGAGCATATTTAGGTAGAATGTTCTGTGTATGTTTATTAGATCCACTTGGTTTATAGTGTTATTCAAGTTCCCTCTTTCTTTGTTGATTCTCTGTCTGGATGATGTGTCCGTTATCAAAAATGGAGATTGAAGTCCCTGACTATTAGTGTACTTCTCTGTTTCTTTCTTCAGTTCTGTTAGTGTTTGCTTTACATAAACGCTCTGATGTTGGGTGCCTATATATTTATAATTGTTATATCTTCCTATCAAATTGATCCTTTTATCATTATATAATGTTCTTTTTTCCCTTGTGACAGTTTTTGTATCAGTATACTGTGTTTTTGTCACAATATATTGTGACAGTTTTTTTGTCTCATGTAAGTGTAGTCACCCTTGATCTCTTTTGGTTGCCATTGCATAGAATATCTTTTTCTACCCCTTCACTCTCAGCTGATGTCTGTCTTTAAATCTAAAGTGAATTGTTTTTGTAGACAGCATCTGTTTGGACCTTTGGGTTAAATTTTTACCTTTATTCTATCTTCCTAAGGTGGAAGTTTATATCTTTGATTTTAAATCTTTCTTTCTTTTCTTCTTCTTTTTTTATTTTTGGTGAGGAAGATTGGCCCTAAGCTAACATCTCTGCCAATCTTCCTTTCTTTTGTATGTGGGATGCTGCCACAGCATTGATTAGTGAGTGGTCTGTAGGTCCACGCCTGGGATCCAAAACTGAAAACCCTGGGCCGCTGAAATAGAGCATATGAACTTAACCACTAAGCCACTAGGCTGACCCTCTTTCCTTCTTAATATATATTAAAGCTATAAACTTTCTTCTAAGTGAAGCTGAAGATATGTCCACAAGTTTTTACTAAGTTGTGCTTTCATTATCACTGTATTTCTAATTTTCTAATATCCTTTGCAACTTCTTCTTTAGCAATTGGCCATTTAGAATTATGTTAATTTCCATATGTTCACTGTCTTTGTAGATACTTTATTGATGCTTGTTTCTAATTTAATTATATTCTGGTCAAAGAGCATATCTGTGATATTTTAATCTTAAAATCAACTTTGTTTAATTTTATGTCAGATTTACAGGAAACTGAGAATAAATGTTATTTGATAAGTATGACAAGCCTACTTACTAAGGAGCATAGGTTATACTTCATATGTGAAACCAATCCCAGCGAACCTGCCCAGCACATCTGTGAGATGTCTGTTCAATGGTTTAAAAGCCCCAAATGTTTCACACAGTAGGGAAGGTCAATTCCTGCGAGGCCAGGAATCTTAGAAATTTTGTGAGACCTCTAAGAGAGGAATTCATCCTCATTTATAAATAGTGTGGATGAAGTCTGGTAGAAATAAATTTCTTAGTTTTAATTTCTTAATGTCCCCCAAAATAGAGCAAACAAGAATGATGGTAATAATAAAGAAAAGATCTCTGTATCTAAAATACATTCCCAATATGTTTATAAAAGCTTCAAAGTGAAGCTAGTTCTTTGACATTAATCGTTGTTCAGCTGCATGAAGACAAGAAGGCTTATATGTGTTAACACCTCTTGTTGCACATACTAAAAAAAACCCCAAAACAACCTAATTACAATGGGACCAGTCCTTTTTATTGTGATCAAGAATGATCTTTGGAGATTATTTATGATTGCAAGAATTACTGTTAGGAAAAAGTTGCCCCAGAATTGTAATGGGCAAGAATTACTAGGTATTCCTTCGGGGTCTACTGAGTGTGTCTAGTGAGCTTATCTGGGATTATCTGATTCTCTACATGTATGAATATCTTTGACTTATTCTCTACTATTGATTAGCTCATTGTATAATGCTGTAGGGGTAGATATTATCTTGTAGAAAACTGATATTTATGCAAAATGTTTTTGTGTGAAAGCAAAGAAAAATGATTTTGTCTAGTAGAGATGGTAATAATTTTTGATCTTTTTCAAGCATAGAAAATCACAACCTCAAACCTGTGGTTTCATTTTTGATGTAAATTAGAAATTTCACTCTACTGTTCTTTCCCTCAACTTTTACAAATACTTCCCTCTATCTAGATTCCTTTAAAGCAGCTTTACTATTCTGCTGCTTCCTTTGTATATTAGTTAAGTAAACTTTTTGACAAAAGTGTAATCTAAACAAACAAAGAAATGTGGTATTTGACAAAAAACAGTGGACAATCCTGAAAGTAATTCAAAAGAAAGGAATGGCAAATAGATTTTAGGCAAATGGAAAAAAGTTTAACTTTGCTAGATAATAATCAAAATATCAGAATTAATTATAATGCTTTCAAATGATACATTGATTAGATTGGTGGTTACCGGAGGGGAAGCGGGGAGGGAGGAGGGCGAAAGGTGTGATTAGGCGCACGTGTGTGGTGATGGATTGTGATTAGTCTTTGGATGGTGAACATGATGTAATCTACACAGGAATTGGAATAGAATTATGTAAACCTAAAATTTGCGTCATTTTATAAACTAATGGTACTGCAATAAAAAGAAAGGAAGAAAAAAGAGCCAAGCTTTTCAAAAGAAAATATTTCATATTCGTATTTGCTATTTTGGATGTGTGATGTTGGATGCTTGTTATTTTCATTTTTTCGGTTGTTTTCTGGAGTTTCTAAATTTTCTATTATGAGAGTGTATTCTGCAAAGAATCAGAAAATATTATTTTAAATAAAATATATATGGAAAACTGGACATAATGGAAGTGGACATAATGGGAGATCTATTTAATAGTTTAGATTTTTTTCTATGATGTCGTACGTTTATTTAAACAGCAATGTAGAAAGGTAACATGTTTATAATTTATAGTACTTATAGAGTAATTTTCTACTATAATTACTATTGATTAGACCTTTATTGAAATTTCATTCTCATGATGGACAACTTAGAAACCTAAGAGAAGAGTGAAAACAGTTGATTAAAACTTAGGGCAAGAAGCTCTCTGATGAGACGGTGTAGTTTGCAGATGGTATAGTTTGATGTGACAGAATGCTTTAAGTAAATACTATCTGGCATTCGATGTTACAGCTGTCTGTTTTATCCTTGTGCTTACACTGAACCTATTTTACAGATGAAGAGATTGTAGCTTGGAGGAATCTTGTGCTAAAGTTTTATAGTAAATAAGTGGCCAATTAGTTTCTTTAAGTTTTATGAAGGATATACTCATTCTTAGGTAATTTTTACATCCATTATGACTTTGACTATAATAGAAATATGTTTATGTTTACATCTAACTTCAAATGGAACCTGTATGTTGCCTGGTTTCTGAACCATCTTGCTGGCTCTAAGGAAATCTAGGTCATCTTCTGAAATTCCAATAAGCACAGCAGCTCCGTCCCACACCTGGGCTCTGTCAGCATGACTGTGGACCAGGGTGGAGGGAGGTTGTGAAACCATTTGGGCTCCTTTGCTGTCACTGCTCACTTTTTGTGGAGTGTTGTCAATTAAAGTGGTGATCTTAGTGGCAAGGGAACAGGAGGGCTACAGATTCCACTAGGCTGAGGTTGTGGTTCTGCTTGGCTCAGCAATGGACCAGTGGATTAGTTGGGGAATTTAACAGGGAGTTCTAGGAGTGAGATAACCATAGCAACATCAATATGTCATTCCTATATCCAGGGTTGACCAGAAAAATTGTGCGTATGCATAGCAGAGACTAGAGAAGGCCCAAGCCACCCTCATGTTCTTGGCCAACAAAGACTGTGTGTACACACAGAGATGTGAGAAAGGCCCATGCAAAGCTCACATAGACTTGAGAATGACATGTCAGTCTTTTCTGCAATTATATATAGTGAAATGTTTATATAACATGTATAGATATTCTGAAACTGGGTTGTGAACACTTTGCCTTCCTAAAGGGTTACATTTGTAATGATTAAGAAAAAGTTGATCCTTACTAAGGAGATAGTTGTTTCTCCTGGACTTGAAATGAAAGTGATGGGTGTATTAATCATATGTAATAAAAATATGTTGAATATATATTAAAATAAGCCTAATCCATGCAAAAAGATTAGCTTTATTTACTCTGCTTTAAGTTTTTATGTTAAATTTTAAGCAGTTATGGCAGAGGGACATTATCCTTGAAAGACAGTTCAAAACTGTTGCTCACAATGACTTCGTTAACTCTGACAAGAAAGAAAATGTCTGTTGTAAATAGTTGTACCATTCATTCATTATATTGTTGAATGTCTATTTTAAAGGTCATCTGTGATTCAAACTGTGGCTAGAGGTCACTGGTTTTACAAAACAATAGGAACTTGGAGAACCTAACAAGTGCCAAGAATCAGTAGTAAATAGCTAATTATGGAGGCACTGGTTGGATTGTAAACAACCCGAAGAAGAGACTAACGCATTTTTTACATTTGAATTTGTACTACTTCCAGTGCCTAGGCCATTGCCTTCCCAGATATGTATTGTCTATCTGAGGTCTAAGTGTAGACACCTTCGCTGCCTCATTATGCTTATTTGCATAGATAGAATTGGTGGGATACCAAAGAGTTATTCAATTTTCCTTCTTATTACCTAAACATTTTACCTAGATTTTCTTTAATAAGTTGCATTATTTTGGTGTTTCAACATAAAATTGCAACAATAACACATTTAAAGTGACAAAATAGTAGAATAAAATTAAATACAACAGAAAAATAGCAGACATAAATACTATGACAAATAACCAAAAGCTTTTTGCCACACATGTATATTGCATAAGAGAAAAAAATGACACAGATTTTTCTTAATCTGGATCAAGTCATAAATTGCTACCATCAGGAGCGTCACTTCCAATATTTGTCCGAATCATCATACTGATTTCTCAATTAACTGTAATGAATGTATGCCCTCCTGTGGTACATACTTGAGGAAGAGCAGATGAATATTAACTACGATGTTGATTAAAAAGTTGTAAGAGCAGAAGCAGGGTTTGTCGGTTTGTCAGCACACTAATATAGCAAACTTTCCTTTGTCAAACCAGATCAAATAATGAAGTTTAGCAAGAAGTGCTGTACAGATCCCCGAACTGTCAACCATTTGTGCTGTGAGCTAATGAAAAAACATGTATGCTGATCTCGATATGCTTGGATGAAGAAATGCCAAGAAAAACCACCATTGCAATTACTCTCCTGTTTATGACAAATTAATGCTTGGTATACAGGTAACAAAATACAGACTGAAAAACTAAAGTAATGAGATAAATGAACTGAGGAATGATTCTAGACTATAGTTTGAATATAAATGTATGCTTTTATGGAAGTGAAAAGCTATGTTTTATTAATGGGATAAGTGTAAAAACATTTGAAGAGATTTACAAGTATTTTAAGCTACAATTAGTATATTGCTGGAATGTTTTGTGAGGTAGAATTTTTGCTTTTTTAATCAAAGGAAATGTATAGAAAGTGAAGTCTTTGATTATGAATACCAGAAACATTTTGCCACATGGCAGAATATGCCAAAGAGATACGTTAATCTGTCAAGGATGCCTTAATAGACCAGTAGTGCACGTATATGATGCAAGCAGTAGTCATCGAATTTCCACTGTAGTTTTCCTCATGATAAAGTATAATAGGATAAGGTCATCTATGGCATCAATTTTGAACCATAGTATATATATAGGAATTTTTTGGTGAGGAAGATGGCCCTGAGCTAACATCTGTTGCCAATCTTTCTCTTTTTACTTGAGGAAGATTGTTGCTGAGCTAAAATCTGTGCCAATCTTCCTTTATTTTGTATGTGAGATGCCACCACAGTGTGGCTTGATGAGCAGTGTGTAGGTCTGTACCTGGGATCTGAACCAGCAAACCCCGGCCTGCTGAAGTAGAGTGCATTAACTTAACCACTATACCACCTGGTTGGCCCAGGTACTATAATATTTTAAGTCTCTCATAATTTGTATATATTATGACACTACACATTACAACCAATGTAGCTTTTATGTTATTATTCTCAAATATATTACTTTACAATGAATTTGCACTGATAGTATTTAATTATCTATGGGTCCAGTGTTCCTAGTCTCTTAAAAAGGAAATTCTAGGTAAACCTTAAAAGGATTTTTCTTTTCAGAATCCATCAATTGCTTTTTTTCTATTATAAAGAGTTTTCAAAGTCTAAATAGTTTTAACTATTCTATTAAATCCTCGTACTTCTTGAAGATTGTAGTCCCTTTCCTCTTCTCTTAACATACAGCTATACCTATCTCTTATACCTATCTCTGGTTGCCGCTTTGTCGAACCTTTAGAACTAGATGTCACACCTCTCCTGGGTTCCATCCCTTGTTACTTCCCTGTTTTCTTCTTGTTGTTGTTATTGCGGGGTCATTTAAAACTTTAGCTATAAATGCTTTACTATTTCAGTGAACAGTAGCATCACATATTCAATTACTGAAGGCAGAAAAATTGAGTCATTACTGAACCCTTTCTCTTCCTCCACCCATGTATGGGCAGCGAACCAAGTCATACTGCTTCCATCTACTGCTTTCTATCCCCACTGCGACTGCTTACTGGATTGTTGAAAGGAGAGCTGAGTTGGTATTTCTGTTTTTGCTCTTAATGCCACTCCTTCTTCCACATAATTGTCAGAGTAATACTTCTCAAATGTGTATCAGATTATATCAGCCATCCAGTTCAAAATACTTCAGTAACTTCCCTTACATAATAGTATAAAATTCAAAATGCTTTAGAATAATGAATATAATTCAGGCCCACTTTCAGCCTGTTTTTCTCTTCACTCTTTCAAATGTGTCTTTATATGTAGAATGACTCTTTTCTTTTTGATATGATTTTATCTATATGTAATATCATTGACTCCTTTTTCTGCTGAGAAGATTTTATTCATTCCTCAGGTTTTCTTAAATACTTTTTTTTCTGTGAGGCTTTCACTAAGGATTTTCTTTCTTTTCTTTCTTTCTTTAATTTTTTTATTGGGGTAACATTGGTTTATAAGATTTTATAAATTTCAGGTGAACATCATAATATATTTTGAATTCTGTGTAGATTGTATCATATTCGCCCCCCAAAGACTATCTATCTATCATCCATCACCATACACATGAGCCTAATCACCCCTTTTGCCTCCCCCCCCCCCCTCCCTTCTGGTAACCACCAATCCAATCTGCGTTGCTACGTAATTGTTTGTTGTTGCTTTTATCTTATACTTATGAGTTATATCATATGGTATCTGACTTTCTCCCTTTGACTTATTTCACTTAGCATAATACCCTCAAGGTCCATCCATGTTGTCACAAGTGGCAAGATTTCATCTTTTTTTTATGACTGAGTAGTATTCCAACAACTTAGGTTGTCGCAAGTCTTGGCTATTGTAAGTAATGCTGCAATGAACATAGGGGTGAATATAACTTTTCAAATTAGTGTTTTCATATTCTTTGGATAAATATCCAGAAGTGGAATAACTGGATCATATGGTAGTTCTATTTTTAACTTTTCAAGAAATCTTCATACAGTTTTTCATAGTGACTGCACCAATTTACATTCTTATCAGCAGTGATGGGGGTTCTCATGAAAAGGGAAGATGACATTATCGTGATTAAAAACACACAAACACATACACACACACACATACACACACAACACATAAACATGACTTCCAGTTTTGCCTATGATAAAGTAGCTTATATTGGACTAACCCTCCTTTTGAAGAAATTTTTAGTGTTGGACTGAATTTTAACAAAATACCATTTAAAGACATTGAAAGAGCATCAATTTAGGCAGCTTGAGAGATTACGATACTTGGAAAAGGGAATCATGAGGAGAGATGACATTTGTTTTGGAATTTTTTTCTGAGAACAATTTTTTTACAGTTTCAGGTTTACTGAAGGAGTTCAAGAGTTAAATGACAACAATCCTTTTGGACAGATCAGGATGCACAGGTCAGAATTTGGGCTGAAATGTGGTAGAAACCTGGAAAAGTAAGTCACCCTATTCTCAAAATATTCCCCTCAATTTTCTGGCTGACTGCTAAGCTGTCCACGCACAGGGGAGACCCCAAGAAACACTGCAGAAAATAGCTGAGAGGCTAAATACCATATCTGAAAAAAAAAAGTGAAGGTTAGATTTTTGGATTTTGTAAGAATGTTTGAATATGCCAGATACTTGCCAAAGGGAAGCCCTAACTGATCTTAAATTATAGCAAATAATTTCAAAAGCAAAATTATAATCATGTTTAGGTTTACAGAAAACATTTAATTTAATATGGGATCTGTATAAATCCTCATGCTTGAAATGAAGCAAAGTGGAGTATCTAAAAAGAAGAATGCCTTGAACCTCAAGAGTTCTCAAATCAGCCCTGTCCACCCATGACCTTTCTCTCCTGAGTTAAAAGATGGATAAGAGAAAGTGTAGGCTTTGCTCCATGCGGTTGTCATAAAATTGGTCTCAAGTAGAATAATCTGTGTTCAGTGCAGGAAAAGTTATGGAGAAAATGTTATAAAGAGGCAGAGTCCTGATGTGTTTAAAGAAGAAAGAATATTCCAGTGATATGAAAAGGGCAGAAAGATATTGTGTTGAAAAATATATGCATGATAATTAGGACAAAGGAGATAACTTTCCGTGATTATTCTCTGTATTTTGGGCAAAGATGAATGGCACAGATGGAAGGAATTGTCACTCTCTATATTCTTGTTCTGTGCTAGAACATTGAAAGGATGCGGAGCAGTGCTAGGGCTGGGTTTCCACAGTCTGTAATTATATAGTGATTTCCCCTATCAATTATTTGCTTCCTATTTTCTTATTCTGGTACTTTGCATTACATATGGAATGAGGTTACATCAACAAAACAGTTCCAAATGACTATCTACTTCCTTTAAATTAGCATGTGTATATAATTTTTTTGTAATATGATTCAGTTTTGACTCCAATGACATTGCATGGTTTGTTTTGGATGCCATATAGCCCCAAATCATTCAAATAAACATGTATATCTAGGCTGTGAGGGAACAAATGATTGGCATCAGCCATCAATGTTCATTAAGTTGAAGCTTTGGCACGCCTAGTATTAGAAAAAGCCAGATTTAATAAATGTCATGTAGCCTGCCAGATGTTTCATTGTAAGATATGACAGATCTTACCAGAATAATGTTTCATAGGCAAGGTCAGTTGTATTCAATTAAATTGTCTTCATATGCTCTTAATATCAATTTATGACAATGAAAAATTGTTTGATAATTCTCAAGCTATCGTTTTATTCTTCTATATGTAATTTTCAACTTCAGTTAGTCAAAGTAAATTTTAGTAGTAAAATGGAGGTTTGATCTAACTGACTTAAGAATAAATATACTTTAGTATTACTTAGTTTTTTCAGGAAGTTATCTTAGCATATAAGAATACTTTTTCGCCTCCCTCCATATTATATTGTTAGCTCTTATGTTCTTTGCTTATACTAAAAAAAAACAAAAAACAAAGAAAATATCCTTTTTCTCTGCTTTAAATAGCCTTGTTAATAGCTCTCAGACAAATTTCATCAGTTTGATTGTCTTTTTCTTTTTCAAAATCTACTGGTTAACTGTATCAAAATTTGGTCGTGCAGTTATATAGGAATGCAGGAATATAGGTTAAATAAGTGTGCTCTGTGTTATAATTTCATATATACATATATGCTATGCAAACATATTCTGCATACCAATAGAAGGTATTTCACAGACTAATCCTCAATTAACTGTTTGTTGACTTAAAGAGTGAGTGAATGGGACAAGTAATTTTGACTCTATCAATATATTAACTAGTTATTTAGAAATGGAAACTAACAGTGACAAGGAATAATTAAAAATGTATTGTGAAAGGAGTAAAACTATTAAGAAAGGGAAAACATTTTCTTAAAAAAGAGAAAAATCTGTAGTATGTTGATTTATGAAACACCAGATTCCACTCAAGAATCTTTTGGACACAGGTCCTTTTGCACTCAATTTCTTCTCATTTACGTTGTTGGAAATAAATTTTATGAGTTAGTCAACAATAAAATTGGGTAAAACAAATGAAAACAAGAGCAAAACCAAAAACAATAGCTTAGTGCTTAAATTCACAGATTCTGGAGTTAGATGGTCTGAATTTCCTGACTTGTTTGCTTATTATCTTTCTGATACTAGGCAAGTTACCTAACACCTCTATTCCTCAGTTTACTTGCCTGAAAATGATAACAATAATGCTGTTGAGAGGAATGAATAAGTTAATATGCGTAAAGCTCTTAGAGCAATACTTAGAAAACCAATGTCAGTAGGTGTAAATTATTATTCAGTTTTCGCATGATCAATTTTGTCTAAAGTCTCTTGGATCTTTTGGATTTGCATTAGTTTCAAGAATCATCACCATTGTTAGGCTTAGGAGGTTATGAAACAATAAGATGCTCAGCAAGTTAAACAGCAGTTTGCCATGATGTAATCACCTCTGAATCCCTTACTTTCTGACTTCACTCTTTCATAAGTCACCCATGGCCTCCTCATTGTGAAAGCCCTGCTGCATCTTACTTTACTTCAGCGTTTGACTGTGCAACCCACCTTGAATTACT
The DNA here is from genome assembly GCF_021613505.1 of Equus quagga. NCBI lineage: Eukaryota > Metazoa > Chordata > Mammalia > Perissodactyla > Equidae > Equus > Equus quagga. The sequence goes on from NW_025798762.1 coordinate 1,087,728, forward strand.
TGTAACCATCCAATGATACTTCAGTCTCCAGATTTCCCCCTGCCTAATTCATTAGGTTTCTTCCATCAGTCACTTTCCTCCCCATGTTCATTGAAAGGTCTTCCCAAAGACTAAATTTTATCTATACATTTTCTTATTCCCCAGTATTCCTTCTTCCCACCTCCCTTACCAATAACTAGCATCCCTTACTGATAACTCTCAATCTCTGAGATCCAGTCTTGCATGTCAGCTCCTAATTCAAGCGATTCCCTGAATATTCTGGAAGTACCTAAAATTCAATATGCCTAAAACCCAGAGTAGCCCTCATCTTTCCTCACTATCTCTTAAAAACATCTCTATTCTTCTTGCTCCAGTTCACCTTCCTAAGCCTACCCTGGCCTCTAACTCAGAATACATATTTTTTTAACTTCATATCTTTTGTACCTCAAGCTTGTTCTGCTATTGTCGTAAATGCACAATACTTATTTAAATTCTAACTATTCTACTTCATGCTCTATCTTTCCTACTAAAGCATTTCTTTTAAGGCATGAACCATGTTGTATATGAATTTACACATATCAAACATTTAGCACAATGTCTGGAACATAATGAGTATTATTATTGTTTCAATTTTAACATGATCAAATGCAGATAAATAAATAGTCAAGTGGAAAAGATTTATGACTCATCATTTGAAAATTCACAAAATAAATATTTGTGTTATTATATATAACAGAAAACTCAGTAATGAAATATTTAGTTCTTCTTGTGTGCAAGATTCAAGGTACTGAGTCTGTGAGGTAATGTCCTGAATAAAGTGTGAGCCGAGGGAGTTGCCTGTTGTAGTAATCACCATTTCCTTTCCCATAAGTTGAGTCTCTAAGTGGCCAGACAATTATTAAACCAATAACATAGCCCATTAGTCCGTCATGAAAAGCTTTGTTGCTGCTGTAATATGAGAGCTGTGCAGACAGATGAACCAAGCCAGAGCTGAGTGTATAGGACGCACTGTAGCACTGAGATTTGACTTCTAGATGTACGCTGCTGTGCATTGTCATGGCATCTGATACTTTCACGTTTTGCATACATTATTCCTTAGGTTTCCCCATGCCACTTCAAAATTAGTCTCTCAACACCCACTCTGGGCTTGGATTCACTCTCCAAATCAAAATGACCATGATTAATAAAATATATACATTTCCTTTTGTACGCTATGAGGCTAATGAAATAACCGTAGGTTATAACAGAGTTTTAAACTAAAAGCCCAAGAAAAATAGGTCATTAAAGGTTAATAGGATTTTTCTGACTCTGTAGGAATGTAATTCTCTATGCTCTTGTCACCTTCATTCTAATCCTGAGATCCAGCTGTTGAATAAACAGACTTGAGATTATCACACAGTATACATTCATGTGTAAAATAGAATTCCTAGGAAAGTTCATTGCTCCACTTGAAATATGCTTCGTGGCATTTCCCGTGAAGAACCCTGCTGTGGTCTGTCGTGATACAATGAAAGCACGCTTGACTCTTTCAGCTTGCTCTTTGGTGCCTGGGGAACCTATTATTTATTTTATTTTGTTTATTTATTTATCTTTGGTTTTACTTTGCAACATTTTGACAGAAATGTCACCAATTATAGCACTCCTCAGTGATTGCACCAAACGGTAACATGTAATATTTTTACACTAGGAATACTATTTAAATGTGGAAAACCGTAGCACAGGCAAATCAGTGTGTTTGAGTTACTGCAGACAATATTCGTGTTTATAAGAATAATTTTCTATTCCATATTCTTCTAGTAGGAATTTCACTGAGAATAATTTTGATTTTAAGAATTTACCCTAGACAAAATTTATCATAGTATGGATTAAAGAGACTATATCCTCCTGAAAAAGACTAAGGAACTGTTTTAAATTGGGATCAGCGTCTAAGTTCATAATATTTTTTTCCCCTATCTGTTACCTCTTCTCCTTTCCCCTTGACTTTACACCTCTATCATTACTTACCTGACTAGTGGAAAACGTTTTAAGTGTTTTCCCTGATTTCAGTGATTAACGTACCTTTTTTTTTCTCCTCAGTATTACAGAAAAAGTATTCCTATTAAGATGCAGTTCTGAGAATATCATCCTATTGCCGAAAACGTTCAATGGCTTCTCAGTATCTATGGCCACAATTCCCCCTTACATTATTAACCTTGTACCTGTGGTGGGTTATTGTAACAAGATATTTAGAAGAAAGAAGAGTTGTAAAAAAAAGAACAATTTAAAACAGTTTTTGAGAAAGAAAGTATACAATAGCAGAAGGGATCTACAGCCTAAGAAAATCAGCCATCTTGAAAACTTCCCCAACTGACTATGCTCTGCAATAAGGCCCAGAAGACACCATGGCAGGACACCCTACTAGCTCTGATTAAGACCCAGAAAGAGAAAGGGCTGTGCAGCATATTTAAGCTGTGATGAAAACTACTCTACCATTTGTGCCATACAATCTAGAAAATTATGTAATTTTTTTTAAATTGAGGTTTAATTGGTATACATTATTTTATTTTCAGATGTACAACATAATGAGTAAATTCTTGTATATACTGTGAAATGATCACCATAATAAGTCCAGTTAACATCCATTACCATATAGTTACAACTTTTTTTTTTCCTTTTGATGAGAACTTTTCATATCTCTGGCAACCACTCATCTGTTCTCTGTATCTATAAGCTTGGTTTATGGGGTTTTTGTTTGTTTTAGATTCCACATATAAGTGATACCATGCAGTATTTGTCTTTCCTGATTTATTTCACTTAGCATAATGCCATCATGCTCCCTTCTTGTTGTCATAAGTGGCAAGATTTCTTTCTCTTTTATGACTGAATAATAGTCATTCATATATACCACATTTTCTTTATCTGTTCGTCAATTGATGGACACAGGTTTGTTCCGTATTTTGACTATGGTAACTAATGCTGCAGTGAACATGGGGTGCATATATCTTTTTGAGTTAGTGTTTTCATTTTCTTCAGATAATACCCAAAAGTGGAATTGCTGAATATGGTATCTCTCTTTTTAAGTTTTTTAACTTCCATACTATTTTCCATAGTGGCTGCAACAATTTACATTCTCACCAACAGCACACAAGAGTTCCCTTTTCTCCACATCCTTGCCAGCAGTTGTTATTTCTAAACTTTTGATAATAGCCATTCTAACAGGTGTGAAGTGATATCTCATTGTGGTTTTAATTTGTGTTTCCCTGATGATTAGTGATGTTGAGCACTTCTGTACCTATTGGCTATCTGTATGTCTTCTTTGGAAACATGTGTGTTTAAATCCTCTGCCCATTTTTTAATTGGATTGTTTCTATTTTGCTATTAAGTTGTTTGAGTTCCTTGCTTTGGCTGTTAACCCCTTATCAGACATCTGGTTGTCAAATATTTTCTCCCATTCAGTAGGTTGCCTTTTCATTTTGTTGATGGTTTCCTTTGCTGTGCAGAAGCATTTTAGTTTGATGTAGTCCCACTTGCACTTGTGGATTTTTTGCTTTGATTGCCTTTGCTTTTGGTGCAAATCCAAAAAAATCACCATCAAGACCAATGTCAAGGAACTTACTGCTTAAGTTTTCTTCTAGGAGTTTTATGATTTCAGGTCATACTTTCAAATTTTTAATCCATTTTTAGTTAATTTTTTTCTGTGGTGTAAGATAGTGGTCCAGTTTCATTCCTTTGTTTGTGACTGTCCAGTTTTCCCAACACCATTTATTGAGGACACATTTCCTCATTGTATATTCTTGCCTCCTTGGTCATAAATTAATTTACTATATATGTGTGGGTTTATTTATGGGCTGTCTATTGTATTCCATTGATCTGTGTGTCTGTTTTTATGCCAATACCATACCGTTTTGATTACTATAGCTTTGTAATATAGTTTGAAACAGGAAGCATGATGCCTCCAGCTTTAAGAATAAAGGTTTCTCAAGATTGCTTTGGCTATTTGGGATTTTTTGCAATTCCATAAATATTTTAGGATTGTGTTTTCTATTTCTGTGAAAAATGCCATTGTATGTTGTATAGAGATTGTATTGAATCTGTAGATTGCTTTGGGTAGTACGGATATTTTAACAATATTAATTATTCAAAACCATTAGCGTGGAATATCTTTCCATTTATTTGGGTCTTCTTCAATTTCTTTCATCAGTGTCTTATAGTTTTCAGTATACAGATCTTTCACGTCCTTAGTTAAATTTATTACTAGGTATTTTATTCCTTTTGATGCTTTTATAAAGGGAATTATTTTCTTTATCTTTTTCAGATAGTTTGCTATTAGTGTATAGAAACACAACTGAATTTTGTACGTTGATCTTGTATCCTGAAACTTTAATGAATTAATTTATTAGTCCTAAGATTTTTTTGGTGGAGTCTTTAGGGTTTTCTATATATAATATCATGTCACCTGCTAATAGTGACAGTTTTACTTCTTCCTTTCTGATTTGGATGTCTTTTATTTCTTTTTCTTGCTTAATTGTTCTGTAAGACTTCTAATACTATTTTGAACAAACGTGGTGAAAGTGGGCATCCTTGTCTTGTTCCTAATCTTAGAGGAAAAGCTTTCAGGTTTTCAGCATTTTATATAAGCTTAGCTCATACAAAAGGGCTGGTCATATACGGCCTTTATTATGTTGAGGTATGTTCCCTTAACACCCACTTTGTTGAGTTTTTATCATACATGGATATTGAATTTTTGTCAAATGCTTTTTTTTGCTTCCATTGAGATGGTCATATAATTTTTATCCATCATTTTGTTAATGTGGTGTGTCACATTGATTTAGAGATATTGAACCATCTTTACATCCCTGGAGTAAATCCCACTTGATCATGGTATATGATCCTTTGAATGTATTGTGAAGATTACATAATATTAGAGGTATCTGTGGTGAGAAAATATGCTACATGAAGTTAATGGCAAATCTCAGTAGGAGAATCATAATGTAGATTATTTGGGTTTCTGGAATAAAGTCATGCAATCTACATCAGAGAATAGAGACCATTCAAAAAACACCTTCTGACATGCTACTGGACCGTAGACCATCAAGCGAACAAATAGGAAGTGTTTCCCATGATAAGATGGGTTCTGTCAGATACACTCAGTCATTATGGTTGAGAGGGAAGAGGGCAGCAAAGAGCCGTCGTTGATTGGAAATAGTACAAATGCAATCAGGCATGAGCCAGGTCAGAGGGCACAAGTAAGCTGCTGGAGCAGGTTGCACAGTCCTATGTTGTCCACCATTGTTAAAAGCAAATAGTTAAGATCATACACTTTATGTGGTGTGTATTTTTTCTACAAAAACATTGGGAACAAAACCAGTGTCTCTCACTCAGCTCATTCCTATGGTCACATGGAAGGTCTATTATAATAAGATGGAGAAGGAGAAATGTGGCCTAGCCTGGTTCGTGGATTAATCAGTTCATTATCTGGGTGCAGGCTCCATGTGAACAGCTGTTGCACTACAGCTTCACCAAGGGTAGCCCTAATAAATAGCAGCGAAGGAAAATCCTCTCAGTAGGTGGAAATTTGGACAGCTTACCAGTTAAGACCATGTGAACAGTAGTACATGGTTTTGTCTTGGTGGGTCAGGGGCCTGGAAAGAGAAAGATTGGAAGATTGGGGTCAAGGTAGCCTGGAGAAGAGGCATGTAATTAGGCTTATTGGAATGACCAATGTGTGAAAATCTTTGTATTACTTATTACCTGCCAGAGAGCATCCACAGTGAAAGAGTCACTAAGCAACCAAGTGGACAAGTGCCTTGGCCAGTTAATACCACTTGACCTCTGGCTTTTGTCAGCCCCATTGCTGGTACTAGGGGGCAGGAACGGAACAGCCATGGTAGCAGGTATGGAGGCCTGCATTGACCCAATAGCATAAGCAATATTCACCAAGGCTAATATAGTTATCTCCACTTCCACATATCCTACCGATATAATGAATAATGAGACATCAGTATGGTACTGTCCTTAGAGGACACCAAACAGACACTTGATTGGAAGTTGATTATAATGGACCCCATTCTTCCCAGAAGAAATAGCGATTCTTCTTAACCGGAAATGACACACATTTAAGATGTAGTTCTCCCTTTCCTACTCAGAGGGCCTTAGGCAGCATCACTATCTACGAACTTACAGAACCCTTAATTCACCGACACAGAATCCTATATAACACTGCATTAAGTAAGGTGGTATAGCAGTAGGCACAAGACCATGAAATTCTCTGGTTCTATTACAGAGTGTACCACCCAGGATCTTCCAGTATTATAAAGTGATAAGATGGCCTTTTACAGGTGGAGTTGAGGGATCAGCTCAGAAAAACTATCCTGAGAGGGTGGGCTTCATCCTCTAAGATGCAATATTTATCTTAAATCAATATCTAGTGCTATTATCCCAATTGGTAGAATCCGCAGGTTCTAAAGCCAAAGATGGAAAGCATGAGTGGCTCTGTGTAACTGCATTCTTTATCATCCAGGATAAGTAGGCTTGTTATTACACGATGGAGAAAGGGAAAATTATATTTGGCACCCAGGTGATTCACTGTAACATTGTGTTACTTCCTCATAATGGCCAAGTACAGCAGCCCCAAAGCCTGGGAAGGGATTGTGACCACAGACTGAGATCCTTTTCAGGGGAAAGTCTGGTTACCCCACCGATGATAAGAGGAATCTCAAATGGTAGTGGAGGATGGAGATGATGAGTATCACTTGCAGCTCTAAGAGCCCAGCTGCCCCACTTGAGAACTAGACTACGCATTCTCTCAATTGTGGAGATTATTATGTGTTTGATTGCTCACAGTTCTGTTCCTCCCTGGGAACAGCCTTCTGCCAATGGTGCTGCCTCACCCAAAACCACGCCTACTCCCTGGGAATAGCCTCTTTTAAGAACTGGTAGATGCAAGGACACAAAGGCATAGCCTAGCCCCATTTGTGACATCTCTGAAGGGCCATCCCTGCTTTGGAGCGCTTGGTGGGAGCTGAAGCTTCTGTCACAAGAGCATGAAAATGCAATTTCTCGCTCTATCTAGCTCTGCACTACTCACTGCTCTATAGGTCTTGCTCCTGAGATCTGTCTCCAATAAACTACCTGCATGAAAATCTAGATGACTTTCTCCCACAATTTTTTTGTATGCTGTTTAATAAGTATGCTTATTTGTCTGTATAAGACAGATGCTAGTGTGATATTGAGTATATAGTGAGTGCTCAAATATTTGTCTAATGATAAGAAAATACCTTTTTAGAAGTAGTTTCATGCAGCACTGTTATAGACGTTGAAAGGAAGTCTCGATCTTATGAAATCATTTTAAATCAGCACCTACACAAAGGGTTCATTTAAGATTGCTTAAATTCTCCTGTGAAAAGAAGTTCATTTCCATCCTTTCCAGTTTAGTGGTTTATATCATTACTTGAGAATAATGCCACTCTGCAGAGCAGTGGGAAATGGGAATTTTTCTTTCAGAGGAAACTGTTCAATTAGAATTTGTTATTGAAGGAACAAGTATATCTTTTCCTGACTATAGACAACATAAAAACAACACTGAAGACGTTTTTAAATGTGTGTGAAGCAGCCTGGCTGGTCTTCGGTGAAATGGATGATAGCGAAGTTGACTGTTTGGTTACATGGTATGATACTGCGCTTTGAGAAATCCGTGGATTTTCCTAACTTGGTGCTTCTGCCTTAAGCGAAGTGAAATAATCAGACTGCAGCTATTGTTAAATTTGTAGAAAATATAGGAATTAACTTTCATAAGAGAGACTTTAAAAACTCAACATTGTTTACATAAGTTTTATAATTTGTTAATAGTTTGTTTAATATTATGCTTCTTTACTTTTGGAAATAGTACACAAACTACTTGATTTCATCAAGGTTGCTCTTTTATAGCTACTTAAAAGATAAAAATAGCAAAGTCCTTATATTCTAATAAGAACTGATACCTGAAACTAAAATAATGTTATATACCAACTATATCTGAACAAAAAACAAAAGTTTTATTTTTTCTGAGTAAAAATGAAATGTTTTTGTATCTTTACTATTCTTTTAAAAGAATGTGCACTCAAATAAAGCTTAAATTTTGAAAAGAGCTATTTACATCCTGTGAATTAAGATATGAAAATCACATGCTTCCTATACAGCTGCCATATCTTCAGTCAATCCTTGTTCCTGAACTTCAGACTCCTATATCAAATGACATACTCAGCAGCTCCTTTTGCATGATTAATAAATCATTTAGAGCATAATATTTCAAAAATCATAATTTGGACATTTTTTATTTTCCTTAGATTTCTCCTCCTCAGAAAATAACGACTTGATTCTTCCAGTTGATGGAAAAAAATCTTGAAGACATTGTTTACTTTCTCTGTTTCTTAAATCCCATATGTAATTCTTCAGCTAATCCCGTTCTCTCTCTCTCTTCAAAATATGTCCAGAATATCATCATTCTCTCTGTTTCCCCTGTTAACATTTTACTCCAAACCGTTGTTATTTCTTACATGGACTATTGCAATAGCATACTTTCTGGTTTCATTACCTTTCTATAGTTTATCCTTATGAATATAAATTAGAGCATATAATTTCTCTGCTCATTGTCTTCAATGGCTTCCCAGTTCACTGATATAAAACTCCCAAGTCTTGCTGAACTCTTGAATCTCATCGCCCATCACTCTCCCCATTCACTTACCCAATCTCAATGGCCTCCTGTAATGCCTAGAACATGCTAGCTTGCTCACCCTTGAGGAATTTTCACTTGCCCTCCTAGAAAGTTCTCGAATAGCTCTGTCCACATGGTTTATTTCTTCCCTTCATTTAGAACACCATTTAAATATTTTCTTGACTACTTTCTATGAAATACTACTCTGTTATTCTTCATCATCCCTTAATAATTTAATTACAATAATAATTTAATACTATCTTTAATAATTTTTCATTATAGTTCTTACCATCTGATATATTATGTGCTTGCTTGTTTAATTTCTGTTTCCATCCATAAGAAAAGTCCATGTGAAAAGGCTTTTTTAGATTTAATCTCTATACTTAGAACCAAAGATAGAGACTAGCACATTGAAATTATTTGATAAATATTTTAGAATAAAATGAAATAAAAAAGATATGTTTATACACACTTAAGCTTTTCCAATTGTATAAAATTATGCAAGATAAGAAAAGTGCACTTTTTGGTAGATATTAAAATTTAAACACTCCTCGACAATAGCTGTACAATACTGTAACTTCATGATGATAGTAAAGAATTCAAACAAGTAGGTATTTTCTAATGTCCAAATATTTGACATTTAAACTATTCTATTATGGTAAACTCCAAATAAAAACTAAATATTTTTCATTTCTTTCATTTGTTTTAGTTTAATGTAACTAATCTATAAATATTATTTCAATAATAATACTTAGATTCCGGAACTTTAAAAAAAGCTTCGTTATATCTCATTCTATCTAATGACTTATCTATTGTTTACAGAAATCTGTTTATGCTCTAGTCTCGCTGAACAATTAGTTCAATGTTCCTTTGGATATTATGAGTAAAGCTGCTATAATATTCTTATACAAGGCTATGTGTTAACATAAATTTTAATTTTTCTGGGATGAAGGCTCAGGAGTGAAATTGGTGGGTCACATGTAGTAAAATGTTCAGGTTTCTAAGAAACTAGCCAGTTGTCTTCAAGTGTAGCTGTACTATGTTACATTCCCCACATCAACTTATGCATGATCCAGTTTCTCCACATCCTTACCTGCATTTGATGTTGTCACTAATTTTTATTTTCACCATTCTGATTAAGTGTATAGAGATATCTTATTATGGTCTGCTTTGCAATTTCTTAACAGCTAATAATGTTGAACATCTCTTCATGAACTCATTTGCCTTTTGTATATTCCCTTCAGTGAAATGTCTGTTGGTATCTTATGCCATTTTCTAACTCAGTTGTTTTGTTTTTGTTATCTTACTCTTGATTTTTGAGAGTTCTTTATATATACTAGAAACTGGTCCTTTGTGTAATATATGGTCTGAAAATATTTTCTCCCACTTTGTAGCTTGTCTATTAATTCTTTTTATAGGGTCTTTGACACAGCAAAAGTTTTTAATTTTGATGAAGTCCAGTTTTTCCTATTATGAATTGTGTTTTTGGTGTTAAGTTTGGAAATATTTTTGCTTATCCTTAGGTCCAAACGATTTACTCTTACGTTTTTTTCTAAAAGTTTTATAATTTTACATTTTACATCAAAGTCTGTGATTTGAGTTCATTTTTACATAAGATGTGAGATTTAGTCATAAGTTATTTTGCCTATGGATGTACAAATGCTTCAGTATCATTTGTTGAAAAAGATATCTTTCCTCTATTAAATTATTTTGCACCTTTGTAAAAATAAAATCCAATTGGCTTATTTGTGTATGTCTATGTCTGGGTTCCTATTCTGTTTCTTTATCTATATGCCTACACCTCTGTCAATAACAGACAGTCTTGATTATTGTATTAGATAATAAGTTTCAAAATCAGGTAGCCGTTCCTCTCACTTTACTCTTTTTTCTCAAAATTTTCACTAATCTAGAGCCTTTGTCTTTCTATATAAATTTGAGAGAGATCTTGTCTATATCTATAAAAAACGTTGAAATTTTGTTAGGAATTGAGTTACACCTGTCTATCAATTTGTGGAGAAAAAAGATATTTTCTACATGAAGTTTTAGAATTCATGAACACATTTTGTCTCTTCATTTATTTATATGTCACTAGAGGTTTTGTGTTTTTTATTAGCATTCTGTTGTTTTCAGCATAAAAGTCCTGTAAATGGTTTGCCAGATTGACACAATTATTTCATTTTTTTTCAACTGATTGTAAATGATATTCTGTTTTTAATTTTGGAGTCCATGTGTTCATTGCTAATATATTATCTTATTAGTTCTAGGGATTTTAGTAGATTCCTTGAGATTTCATACATAGATAATCATATTATCTGCAAATAAGGATAAATTTACTCATTTTTCTTTTTCCTAATCTGCAGGCCTTTTATTTCTTTCTCTTTTTTTGCCTTATTGCATGCTAAAATTTTCAGCACTGTGTTGAACAGGAGTAGTGAAAATAGATATTCTTGCCTTGTTCCTGATCTTAGGGGCAATGTACTCTGTTTCACCATTAAGCACAATGTTAGCTTAATTTTTTAGATGTTCTTTATCAAGTTGAGAAAGTTCCCCTCTATTCCTAGTTTTCTGAGAGATTTCTTTCATGAGTTTATGCCAAATTTTATCAAATGCTTTTTCTGCATCAAATGATGTGATCATGTCATTTTTCGTCTTCAGTCTGTAAATATGGTGGATTATATTGATTTATTTTTGATTATTGAATCAGCCTTGCATTCCTGTAATAAATCCCACTTGGTCATGCATATAATTCTTTTTAAGTATTGTAGAATTCTATTTATTAACACTTTAAGGAATTTTTCTGTCTATGTTGATGAGGAATGTTAGTCTTTAGTTTACTTTTTTTGTACTGGCTTTGTCTCATATGGGTATCAGTGTAATACTAGTTTCATAAAATGAATTGGGAAGTAATCTCTTCTTTTCTATTCTCTGGAGCAGATTGTGTAAAATCAATGTTAATTCACCTTTAAATGTTTGGTGAAATTCTCCAGTGAAATCATCAGGGCCTGGGGATTTATTTTTTGAAAGTTTTAAACTAAGAATCTATTTCCTTAATAATTACAGGGCAATTAAAATTGACTATTTTATTTTGGGTGAGTTGTGGTAGATCGAAGTTTTTGAAGAATTTCCATTTCATTTAAGTTGTCCAATTTATGACTGTAGAGTTATTTGTAATATTCTTTTGTTTTCCTTTGATGTCTATAGAATCTGTAGTGATATCTCCTGTTTTATTCCTGATTTTGGTAATTTGTGTTATTTTGTCTTTTTTTCCGTTTGTCAGGTTGCTAAAGCTTTGCCAATTTTATTGATCTTTGCAAAGAACAAACTCTAAAACTCTTTGTTTTATTGGTTTTCTATTTTTGATTTCATTATTTTTTCTCTTATATTTATTATTTCCTTCCTTTTGCTTGCTTTTTATAGGTTATTGAATTGGGAACTTAGATTATTGATTTGAAACTTATCTTCTTTTCTTATCTGCATTTATTGCTGGAATTTTCCCCTTCAGCACTGCTTTATCTGTGTCCTACAAATTTTGATACATTGTATTTTTGTTTTCATTCAGTTCAATGCATGTTTTAGTTTCCTGGAGACTTCTTCTTTACCCATGGATTGTTTAGAAATGAGATGTTTATTTCCATGTTTTTGGAATGTTTTTTTGTTATCTTTCTGTTATTGATTTCTAGTTTGATTCAACTGTGTTTGGATAACATATTTTGTATTATTTCAATTCTGTCAAATTTATTTAAGTTTTTTGAGGTTTTTTTACGGCTTGGGATATCATCATTTTTAGGATGTTTTGTGGATACGTGACAAGAATGTTTATTCTGCTGTCTTATCACAGTCTACTGCTGTCATTATTTTACTAATTCAAGTGAAGCATAGAAATCTTACTTTCTCATTGTGTCCCTTTACCTTGACCTGTTTATAACATGTTTGTCTTAAATATTTCCTCTACATATATTTAGGACCACCTTGGACAGTGTTATAATTTTTTCTTCAACCACCTGGCAAAATTTAAAAACCTCAAGAGGAAAAGTAAAGCCTATTGTATTTTCCCTTATTTTTGTTTACCATTTTCTTTCTTCTTGATGTTCCAAGCTTCCTTCTTTTATCATTTCCTTTATGTTCAGAGGATTTTATTTAGCCATTTCTTTTAGCCCACATTTGCTGGTGCAAAATTCTCTTAATTTTCATTCTTCTGGCAAAGTCTTGCTTCCCCTTCATTTATGAAGGATATATTCCCTGGGTGTAGAATTCAGAGGTAATGCTTCTTTTCTTTCCACACTTGCAAAAATGTTACAGCACTTCCTTCTAGCCTACATGGTTTCTGTTATTCAAATTATTTTTCCCCTATAGGTAAAGTATAATTTTTTCCTGGCAGCTGTCAAGATTTTTCCTTTGTCTTCATTTTCAGAAGCTTATTTATGATGAGTCTTGGCATGCTCTTTAGGGTCCCCTCAGTTTCTTGAATGTAAATTTAGTGAAAATACATTTTATTGGAAAAATTAATTTTCATTCAGAACCATAGAGGCAAGTGAACTGGGAAATGTATTTTCTTCACATCTATCTCTTATATATCTGGGGAGTTTAAAGGGTGATGAGAACAAATTCTGTGAGTGTACGCATGCACAAGTGTGCCTGTAAGCATTAATTCAGTATAGTAGCTACCTCCAACGTCGAGGGAAACTACTGTGGTTGAGAAGAGGTACACTGTTTGATGCTTTATTTTATCCCTTGACCTGTTTGGGTTTACATAGGTGTTATATTTATAGTATTTACTAACCTGTAGATAAATGTCTATGGGTGTTACATTTCCAATAAATAGAAAGGAGAAGAGCGTATGTTGATACACTAGATGTGTTAACCTTGAACTTTGTGTTTCTATATTTCAAAAAAATCGGTTCTTCTTTAAGAACTATACTATAATATGTGCTTTGATTGGATAGAGAATCTTGACGTTAAGAATGTTGGGCATACCTTCTGTCATTTTCTTTATCAGTTTGTTGCATATTTGCATTTCAAACTGGCAAGATTGTTTAATATCTGTTTTCATGACCTAGGAAGTCAAAAGTCTTCTATTGCCCTGAGCCCAATGAAGGCAGATAACAGAAGAAGACATACTTTGAGAAACTCTTATATTATTTCATAAACTATTTATTCAATCTAGGACTAATAGCATATTACTTCTTTTTCACTGTGAGGATAATCTTGCTGCCTATATAGAATAAATGTTACTTCTTCAGAGTCAAGGAATTTCTATTTTCATCGTATTGGTAAAAGCAATCCAGGGCCATATATAAGAATAGTCTTTATCTTTTCTTTGTGGAATTAAAAAAAAAAACTTAAAATGAAGATTTGACAAGTAAAGCTTAATAAAATGAATACAGATATAGATTGGTGCTGATTATCGAATAAAAAAGCCAAGGAGGTCTGCTTTTAGTACAGGCAGTATTCCTGAAAAAATATTTCTCCTGTGTTGTTATACCAAATTATGTTTATTTATCTTTATATTTTAATTAATTAATGATTTATTAATTCAATATTTACTATTAAATTATTCCTCCTCTCAAGTTAATGCATGAACATGCAATTTCTTAATTATTTAGAAATTATAACAATGTTTTCAATGAACATAAACTCATGATTAATACTTTTTCATTACATAAATGCATAATAAAATTCTATGAAAGAGCTTTTTAAAACCTTGTATGATTATAATTTTCTCATTAAATACTGTCAAGTTGTTCCATTTAGAATAATATTATTGCTCTTGTTTTAATAATAAATAAGAATCACATATTTCTCTGGCTTTCTGGACTACTGTTCTTAGGAAATTTTAATATAACTCAGGATTTAGTCATTTATTCAACTGAAATATTTCCTAAATGAAAATTCATGAGATAAAATTTATATTAATCCCCAAAGTATGTCTAGTTCATGGTGCAGGTGAGCTAGCCTGGCAATTTGGAGAGAATTTCACACAGAACTTCAGTTGTTCTAGCTATCCCTAAACAACGCAAGCAACACTATTATCTCTCAGTCTCCACGTATGATATGCCAATGCAGTGGTTATACTTGCTTGGGTCCCAGATGGTAGTACTGGGAGCAGAGTTTTGAGACTCTTCACCTGATACAGTTGAAGATCAGGAGGATTACATCCTATAGATCTTTGAATTGCAAATTATATAAAGATGTGTAGAAAATCACATTACATCACCAGAAGCTGATGGGGATGAATTTGTTTATTTTGCTCATAACTCTTTCTTTAATGTTAAGATAATCATAAGATATTTTGTAGATAATCTCTGTTTACTACCATCCATATAATAAATGGTTTACTTAATTTGTCCCTGGAAATAACTGTCCCACTTTGATTTCCATTTATACTAATCATTAGATTAATATGATTGGAGATTTGAGAAAATTTAGATATAATGGGATCATTATTGTTAATTTCATTTTATGTCTCCAACATCCACTTCAGCACACCTGCTTTTAAAGGATGAAGATTAAGGAGATTGTAGAATAAAATTCCAGAGTCACAAATATCTATTTCTATGTCTGGAAATTGAACACAAACCATTTCCTGAGGAGAATTTTGTCTTGAATTGGTTAATTCCTCCTAGTCCCATTGATGTGTGGAGCAGTCATATATATGACTGACTTATTCATTTTTATTAGGTCTTAGGTAAAGAAAATGCCTGTATCTTTCACTTGCAACACCATATTTGAAAACCTGTTTCTTACTGGAGAATATAATTTATCATGTTTTCTTAAACAAAAATATTTGTGGGCTATTATGATGTGGATTGCAGCAAAACAATGTTCTTGCTAAGAACATCTAGAAAATTTGGATAAAATATCAAGCATTTGTTTGAACGTAATACAGAATTGCTGAGGCAACCACCCTAGGAGCCCAGATTGCAGAGAGAGGGAAATTGCAGAGAAGTGAGCAGAATGGCTTCTTCAGTGGCTTCTTCCCTGAAGGCATTTGCCAGTTCTTAGTAAATCCAAGGAGGGGACCCGAACATAGAGCTTGTTGCTTAAATGGCAGAAAAGCCAGTGGAAATTCTGGCAATCTCATGAGATTGGAGAAAAGAGTAAAAGGTAGGTACTTTTGTGGGGAGGGACAAGCAAGAACAACCTGTAAGGAAAGTAATGAGGGGAAGGTCTTCCAACTCACTACTTTTTAACCTTAATGGGTTTGGTAAACTCTTGAACCATGCTGGACTGAATATAAGCAACCTACAGACAGCTTCTGAGAGGCATAACGACAGTTCTGCAATGTGCTCTCAATGAGTGAGGGATTAAAATTTAGGGAATAAAATAGGAAACCATGAGTCCAAAGAGAAAAAAACCCCAAATACATAAATATATGAATTGAAAATTTATGAAAGACAAGTTGTTTACATACTTTCAAAGATCTTGTTTCCAAAATTCTTATTAATTATATAGGGAAACAGAGTAACTTTACACCATCTAATAAGTGATCAACATGAACTACATCAGGAAGGCGACAAATCAAAATTATCTGCTGCCTGATAAAGCATAATGTGAAGAACATAGAATCCTTCCTGCAATATTTTCTTCAAATATGTATAACCTGAATTTGCTGTGAGGACACATCTGAAAACCCTAATTAGGGACACTACAAAATAAGTCACCTGAAATCTTTGAAAGTATTAATATTGTGAAAGCTGAGTGCTGAATGTTTTAACTTGATCTCCTTTTATTAATTATATGAATGTTCATGAAAAAAATTATATAGTGATCTGCATATTTCAGAATAAGAGTGAAAGAAAACTTTTTAAGACTATAATATTTTTTGACCTATTCTTGAAACTTTATTGAAAACATACATCATGGAAATTAACTGGTTTAGAGTTAATATACATCTGATTGAAAATATTTCTGCCTAATAATGATTTAAATGTAATAAAAATTAAAATGTGTAAGTTAATTAATAGCAAATTAAAATATCTATATTTGTGTGTTTTATTTTCATGAAATGTTAAAAATATTTAGGATAATTTTATGATTACATATTGATGATTGGCTTATGTTCTTCATATCATGTATTATCTTCATGGGTTTTTTTGCATTTTGTGATAACAAAGAAATATTTTTTCAGCTTTCTATTTGAAATAATTTTAGTACATTTAGTACAACTGTTACTACCATTGTGTGGTGACTTTCTGTATACTCGTCACGTAGCATTCCCTATTATTATTACATAACAGTGGTACATTACCAAAATGAAGAAATTAACATTTTAGCAATTTGGTGAACTAAACTACAGATTTTATTTGAACTTCATCTGTTTTTCCACTAGTGTATTTTTGCTGTTCTAGAATCCAATCCAGGATCCCACGTGATTTAGTTTTCATGTGTCCACAGTCTCCTCCCAAACTGTGACAGTTCCTCAGTCTTTCTGATTAAGCCTTAGCCTTAGGCAGTCCCTGTGCCATTGGGTCTTCGAGGCTGACCTTCTGGTGCTCCTGCCTTCCCTGGCTTAGTTCTGAGCTCAGCATGCAGTCTCGCACCTTCTTCAATAGTAGAGTGTTGTTTTTCATCTGTACCTGTACTCATAGGGTGGCCAGAAATCATACAGAAGGCCAGTTAAGTTTGAACTTGACATAAACAATGGATAATGTTTTAGTATAAATATGTCCCAAATATTATATGGCACACACTTATACTAACATGTTATTTTTATGTGAGATTGATATGTAATTGACTGCGTTATACCTTAATTTGCTAAATTTGGCAACCCTACTTCTCCCAGCTCCAACAAGTTTTCTGTTGCCTCAAGGGCAATGTTGTTTGTTGCCTTTCCTCCCCCAGAGAAAGTGTTCCATAGGGGAAATAGAGGGATAAGTTATGGTAGAGTTTTGTGGAACTCCCATAGGAGTTGCTTTTTCCATCCCCAGTTCTACACCCCAGGGGAGACTTTATCAGGATGCTCACAATCTTTTCTGTGAACACCTGGTGGGGTTTGTGGAGAAAAAGCCTGCAAAAACCTGTAGAATCGAATTATATTTTCAGTTCCTCGGAGTTTTACCCTCTCTCACTGGTGTACACTTAACCCATCTCCACCACTTCACCAATCAAGCTAGTTGAAATCTTCTTACCTGTATTTGGCTGCATCTTATATCTCTCTGCAGCCATCTGTCTCTCCTTAGATTTTGGGCTATTTGGTTGTCAGTAGGTTCAAGAAATTCTGTGAACTTGCTATTTTCTATTTCTCTTTCTTTCTTTTGTTATATTTGTAAAGTTGGGAAGGATGCTCTTTCAAGCCCTCTATATCTCTGAGTAAAATACCAAAGTCAGTAATTCAATTTTTAACATAGGTATTGAATTACTATTTCAAGACGACCTCTTTTATCTTCAATATTTTTTTCTTTTAATGAGGATGACAGTATTAGTCGCACTATAACAAACCCATATCATATAACACCTCTTATTAACATTAGTCCAACAAAGAATGTGTATGCAAATAGAATAGCATGACCCATGAGTTTCATAAAGGCGTGCATTAATAATTTTGGGGAACTTTATGAAGGAATATTTCAAGATAAATACATTTTAAAAGTCCATGATACTTTGGGTGCTTTTAGTGATAAATTTCATTCTATATAAACAAAACATAGATTTTTTTCAACTCTTTACAGCTTATTAATCTTGATATATTTTAGACTATACATTTTATACCATGTCAAAATATGTATTTTTAATTGATATTTGCACGAGTTCTCACTCATTCCATCTGAGATTTAAATAGAAGATGTGTTATTAAAAGTTAACTAGTACCCCAAAATTAACTCTAAATGGGTTATGAGCTTGATGGGCTAAAATGTAAAATATAAAACTATAAAACTTTGAAAAAAATAAGAAACAATCTTCAGGAACTAAGACTAGGCAAAGAGCTCTTACATTTTACACCAAAAGCATAATTCATAAAAGAAAAAAGACATAGATAAATTGGTCTTCATCAAAACTTAAAACTTTGCCCTTTGAAAGGCTCTGTTAAGAGAATGAATAGACAAGCTACAGAGTAGCAGAACATATTTGCAAACCAGATATCTAACAAAAACTAGTGTCTAGAATGTAGAAGGAACTCTCAGAATTCAATAATAAAAACAAAAACAATCCAGTTGGAAAATGGGATAAAGAAATGAAGAGACTCTTCATTGGGGAAGATATTTAGATAGCAAATAAGCCCATGAAAAGATGCCCAACTGCATTAGCCATTAGAGAAATGACAATTAAAGCAATAATGAGACACTATTACATACCTATCAGAATGGCTAAAATAAAAAATAGTGACAACACCAGATTCTGGTGAGGAAGTGAAAAACTGGATAACTCATATTTTGATGGTGGAATTTAAAATGGTAGAGCCACTTTGAAAAATAGTTTGTCAGTTTCTCAGAAAACTAAACATGCAACTACCCTTCAATCCAGCAATTGTACTTCTGGGCATTTGTCCCAGAGAAATGAAAACTTGTTGTCTTAGTCCATTTGGGCTACTATAACTGAATACTATAGACTAGGTGGCTTATAAACAACAGAAATTTATTTCTCACGGTTCCAGAGTCTGGGAAGTCCAACATCAAGGCATTGGCAGATTCATTGTCTTGATGGGTGTCTTTTATAAGGGCACTAATCGCATTCATCGGCACTCCACCCTCATGACCTAATACCTCCCAAGGGCCCCACCTCCTCATAACATCACATTGGGGGTTAGGAACTCAATGTTTGAATTTTGTGGATACATAAACATTCAGTCCATAACACTTATGTTCACACAAAAACCTGCTCATGAATGTCCCTGGTAGCTATGTTCATAATAGTCGAAAACTACAAAAAGCCCTGAAGTCCTTAAACAGAGAATGGCTAAACAAGCTATGGTGCATCCACACAATGAAAACTATTTAGCAATGAAAAGGAACGAACTATTGACAAATGCAATGGTTTATATGAATTCTCATGGAATTATACTAATAGAAAAAGTCAGTCTCAAAAGATTACATACTCCATGACCCTGTTTACAGAACAGTTTTGGATGACAAAAATATAAGAATGTTGAACAGCTTAGAGGTTGCCAGGGGGTTTGGCATAGGTAGAGAGAAATCTGTATGTGACTATAAAAGGCCCACAGGAGGGATTCTACGGTGATAGAAATGTTCTGTTTCTGGGCTGTATCAGTGTCAATATCCTCATTGTGATAGTGTATTATAGTTTTCCAAGCTGTTACCATTGGGGAAACTGGGTGAAGAGTACTTAAGACCTCCGTGTATTGTTTCTTACAACTGCATGTGACTCTACAATTATTTCACAATAAAAGGTTTATTTAAAAATAATTTTAAAGACTAATTAGTAAAAATAATTAGTAAAATTATATTTATAAATACACATGTACATACATACATACATGCATACTCTAACATAATATCAAGCTTAAATGTTCTTTGTGGCGCTTAGGCCAAACTAAATAATAATTATAAGCTTAAGTAAATGAACTTAAATACTTCTTCAAATGCAACATTAATACAGCAGTAAAGTATTCTCTAAATTAACAATATTTATTTCTATTGTGGAATCTATTTACACAGAAGGGATTTCTGAAAAGACAGAGTTTATGACATCATTTCCAATATTTGTTCTCCAGGATTCATTTTGTAATAAATGGCAAAATAAATTTCAGACAGGAGTATTCAAATGAGGGAGTGTAACATTAACAGTATGCTCTGTGGAGCCAAACAGCTAAGGTTGTGCTGTAAGAGAAGTCTGCGAGCTATTACAGGACACGATGTATTCCTTATTGCTATTTTTTATTGCAATAAGAGTCTATTGGCTGACATCAGTACATTCATATCATAAACATCTGACATGTCTTGGGCTGAATGTCAGTGTGGAGAGAAAGAACGAAAACTCCAATGGAAAGGAAGTGTGTATGCTATGTATCAGACCAGACAGCTCCGTTCTCTAATTTCCTCAAAATTTTTCTAGGCTCAGTGTTATTTAACACTTAAAGAGTATCCAATATTTTGAGTTCAATTTATTGGCAGTTACAGAGCATGTAAAAAAATCACAATCCTGACCAATCAGACTAACACACTGTGTTTGCAAGCTATTACTTGAGAATTAAATTATAATTAAAGTTGTCCTTAAAATCTATGGATATCAACCTACAAATGCCTAAAAAAATTAACAAATCTAAGACACAGTAAAAATTGTAACTCAGAATAATGATGCTGTGCAATGTCAAGTGTACTATATTACTAATGCTAACTTGAAGTAATTCGAATTCTGATATATTTTCTGTCTCTTGATATAAGAAATTGACATAGACAGTGTACAGTTGTAGAAAGGATATACTGATTCACTGTGATTTATAGCCAGGTAAGCAAGGTTTCCGTTTGTTCTCAACCTAGGTGTTATAAGTACCATGGCTTTGATGAACTACCCTGACTAGTATATGAAAATGAAGAGCAGTCAAAGTGATGTCACTCTGGCTGGTTCATTAGCTGACAATGAATTTCTGTGGAAAAATTTTTATGCATAATTTACCATTAGCTAACTTGACAAGGATGTGTTTGTCCAGCAGAAAGTCATAACTACTCAAAACAGCTAGAGAAAATTCCACTAGAAAAACCTTGGAAAGAGAACACAGATTCAATGCTTTTTAGGATAATATTAAGAAGGATATTATAATGAAATTAATAATTCAATTCATAACAATTACCTCTTTTCATCTGATGCAGTTGTAAACTAGGAACAAATGGAGCCTCCTTATGGGGTGTTACGTACTTTACCGATAGTAAATTCTTCTTTTTCTTGGAGCTTAATGTTTTGAAAAATAATTTTAAATGTTTTATTTTGAAATAATTTTAGACTTAGAGAAAAGTTTCAGAAAGAGTACAGAGTGTCCTTTTATCCTTCACACAATTTCTGCTGATTTTAAAGGATGCTATAAGTAAGATGTTCCCACTTTTGTACAGTGCGTTTGGATTAACAGGCCATAGTTTTTGAAGGTTCGATATAGAGAGTTTTTAGAACTCTGGTAACTAAAGGAAACTGAGTTAACAGCAGGGGCACTTTCAGTTTGATGGAGATTGTGACTGATTCTGTGAATTCTGTGAGTGATTTCTTTAGGGCAGCGCTACACGAAGGGGTGCGCAGGTTTGTGTATCTCAGGTCTGCCAACTGGTTGTTACCAGGGCTGCCATCACACAATTACTGGAGACATCTTGTTGAACAGGATACAGACCAACTCAGGTGTAGATAAACTCACAAGATGCTCTGCATGCTAGTCATGGATAGAACTGTGTTGTCATTTATGATATTTTAAGGTTTGTTTATCAATTTCACTCCAAAATAACATAAAAATCAGATAATATGTAAACATTTATTTTAATAAATTACAGTCTTTTAAATTTTAATCAAGCTAACTCCGGTTTCTTAATACAGAATTTAAGATTATTAGATGTAAAATTCCTATTTATTTTTAACTCTTATTGACAGTGAAAGAAGCTTCACTGGAATTATTTGTTAATAAAAGATATACCCTTTTCGAATTTGACAGTAGCATTAGGCAAATTATGACAATGGAAGTGCTGTTGAAGAAATAAAGACAAAAAAGTGGTTCTAGTTTTAGTGAGAAGTACGATCTCTGACGTATTGAAATTGGGGGTAGCCATAACTGATAGTGAAGTGTTAATACTGTAGTCTGTCATTTGCAAAGATGTACTGGATAAGGAAGCAATTGTAAAACTGTAGCAGCATTTACATATAAATTATGAAATATGGGTTCAAAACAAAAAGACTTTTTAAAAGGAAGTAATATTCAGGTACTTTACGAAAGTAGTATGAACTGATTGAAAATTTTAAAATAAGTAAAATGGTTCCTTTATCAAAGAAATTAAGAGTCACTGCTCTGAGTTTCTGGGTGAAACTGGGGCAGAAAGGGTCTTTTGGGAATCCACATGGACAAAGTAGGCCAGCCAAATGGGAAGTCAGGTTAGGTGAGCCTGCAGTGCGTAAATGTATGTGGAGTCAGGAAACCCTAAGAAGTGGGTAGGTAAGGCAGCGAGCACTTCTGCCCCTGAACCATCGTGAGCTCACTCGGGAGTAATTAACACAGGGCTTCTTTTAGGAGCTATCTGGCTGCTATGTGCCTTCAAAATTGACTACTCTATATTTGCAAAGTTGCATTTTAGGCAATGAAATATGGATGCTCAAAAAGATACTGGAATAGAGTTATTGGCAGAGGAGGAGTGAAGGAAAAGTTGGTCTAGAGGGGTGCCGGTTTTGTAGGAGCTATTTGATTTCTGTTCTTCTTTCTGTTTTCATTCTTAGTTTTTTTCCTTTACGGTCTTCTATTATGTTAAGTGAATAGATGTTTCAGAATTTAATATCTTTATTGTGTTTTAGCTATGCCATTGCAATTTTTGTGATTACTCCGCAGATTAAATTACACAGCCTTAACTATTTAAAGTGTACTTAGAGTTAATATTTTACCGTTTCACATAAAATATAAGAACCTTGCACCAGTATAATTCTCTGGCTTTATTCTATAGTTATTTTATACACACACACACATATACACATATGCTATGCTTCCAGAATACAATCATTTTTATTTCACTAAAAACTCACAGCTTCTTTAAAGAAATCTAGAGGGGGCACGAAAGGGAGTTTTAAAAATATATATTAATCTATATATTCACTACTTCCATTGTTTTTATTCCTTTCTGAACATCTGATTTTTCCATCCAGTAACACTCCTTTCAACATGAAAAATTTCCTATTGTATTTCTTATCATACACGTCTGCTGGCGTTGTGTTCTCTTAGTTTTTATTTGAAAAGTATCTTTATTCAACCTTTATTTAAAAAATATTTTTTCACTGAATATAAAACTCTTGGTTAACTTTTTGTTAGTTTCGGCACTTAAAATAATGTTATCCCACTGTCTCCGGCCTCCGCTGTTTCTTATTATGTTAGCCTTATTTATATCTTTCTTATTCTGTATTTATATTTCTACTGGTTACTTTCAAGGTTTTCTCTTTATCTTTGTATTTCGTATAATGTGTTAAAGTGAAATTTTCTCTGTATTTAAAGTGCTTGATTTTTGAATCTGTAAAGTATATCTTTCATCTTATTTGAGGTTTTGACCCTTATTTCTTCATTTTGTTTTCTGTCACAGTTTCGTTCTGTCTCTTCTTTCCTTCTTGGATTCCAGTGATACATATTAGACAGGTTGACATTGTTCATATGAATATCTGATTTTTAAAATAATTATCATGGCTATGTGTTCCAACAAATGTCCATGTGAAATGAAAACAATTTTTTTAAAGTCTTATAATCTTAGAATTTTATTATTGCGAGGAATCTCATTAACTACTGAAAGCTTTTCCTATATTTTGCAAAGGAAAATAAAGTGGAATATAGAGCAATTAAGTCACTGAAGGACACATTGCGAATTAAAACTTTAGGTAAACTAAAGCTTAAAATCTACAAATTTTTAAATCTATGATCAGTTGAAAACAGTATGCTACTACTAACAGATCTGTAAAATATTAGTTTAATACAATTAAAATAAATTTGATTTACAAAAATTAATATCACACTTTAAGAATGTATCCAGTGAATATGATGCGAGGCAACTGGAAACGTATTATTGGCTAGTTTAATGGAATAGTATCATTTTTACATCACTAGGTAGTAAAAATGGAACACATACAGCTCATTTTAAAGTAACTGATTTCTCTGAAGAAATATTTCCCTTAATTATTTGGAAAGAATGAAATAATCCATTTCTTTTTTAACATATAGGAAATAAGAATTCTTCTAAGAAATAAAATATAATTTTATTTTTGATATCTGAAAATATCATTTTGAGAATTTACTGAATTGAAATCCAGTTGTATAATAATCGTCTTATGAAACACGCATCTAATTTTGACGGTCTAATTTATCTGTTTTTTTCTTTTTGCTGTGCTTTTGGTTTCAAATCTAAGAAACCATTGTTTAATCAAAGTTCTCAAATGTTTATTGCTCTGTTTTTCCTAAGAATTTCATAGTTTTTGCTCTTAAATTTAGATCTATTGCTCATTTTGAATTAACTTAATATACAGTGTGAGGTAGAGGTCCAACTTTAATCTTTTAGATATAGATACTCATTGTTCTAGCACCATTTGTTAAAAAGAATATTCTATTCTTATTGAATTGTGTTGACATCTTTGTTGAAAATTAATTCAACAAAGATGTATAGGTTTATATTTGAACTCTCAACTTTATTGCATTGATTGATATTTCTATCCTCACACCAGTACCACTTTATCTTGATAACTGTAACTGTGTATTAAACTTTGAATTTGGGAAGTGTGAGCCTTCCAACTTTCTTCTTATTTTTCAAGATTGTTTTAGTTACTCTCAGTTTCTTAGGTTTCCGTATGAACATTAGGATCATTTTGTCAATTTCTGCAAAAAATAGATTTTGATATGGATTGTGTTGAATCTCTAAACAGATTTGATAAGTGTTGCCATCTTAGAAATATTAAGACTCCAGTTCATAAACATGGGAAATATTCCCATTTATTTAGATCTTCTTTATTCTTTAGACAATGTTTTGTACTTTTCAGTATATGTCTTGTACTTTTTTGCTAAATTTATTCATGTTTTATTCTTTTTTATCCTATTGTAAATAGAAGTTTCTTGATTTTGTTTTTAGATTGTTCATTACTTGTGTATAGAAAAACAATTGACATTTGTGTATTAATCTTTGTCACAGAACATTGCTGAATTCATTTATTACTTCTGATAGATATTTCTTTGTGATTGCTTAGAATTTTCTATATACAAGATCAATTCATCTACAAATAGAGATAGTTTTACTTCTTCTTTTTCAATCTGAATCCCTTGTATTTCTTTTTCTTGCCTAATTGCTCTATACAGAACCTCCAGTACAATTTTAAATAGAATCAGCAAGAGTGGACATCTTTGTCTCTGACCCTAGCAGTAAAGCCTTCAGTCTTTCACCATTAAGTATTAATGTTAGCTGTAGTTTTGTTGTAGATGAAACTTAATAGGTTGAAGAAGTTCTTATCTACTCCTAATTTGTGGATTTTTTTTTTCTTTTTTTTGCTGAGGGAGATTTGCGCTAAGCTAACATCCTTGCCAATCTTCCTCTGTTTTACATGTGGGTTGCTGCCACAGCATGGCTGACAAGTGATGTAGGTTTGTGCCTAGGATCTGAACTTGTGAGGACACCAAACTTAACCACTATGCCACGGGGCCAACCCCATGGTTTTTTTTTTTTTTAATCATCAAAGGCTATGAGATTTTGTCAAAAAGTTTTTCTGCACCTGTTGAGATGATCGTATGTTTTTTGCCCTTTATTCTATTAACATGCTGTATTACATTGGGTAAGCGTTGTATATTAAGCCAATCTTGAGTCTCTGGGATAAATCCAGTTGATGGTGATGTATAATCTTTTTTATATGTTGCTCAATTTTGATTGCTATTATTTTCTTGAGGATTTTTGTGTTTATGTTCATAAGGGACCTTGGTCTGTAGTTTAATTTTCTTGTGATGTCCTTGTCTGGTTTTGATGTAAGGATAACACACATAATACACAATGAGTTTGTAAGTATTCTACGTTTTTGAAGACCTTGTGGAGATTGGTGTTAATTATTTTTTTTTAAAGATTGGCCCTGAGCTAACATCTATTGCCAAACTGCCTCTTTATTTTTCTTCTCTCCAAAGCCCCCTAGTACATAGCTGTATATTCTAGTTGTAGGTCCTTCTAGCTCTGCTATGTGGGACACCACCTCCACATGGCTTGATGAGTGGTGCTATGTCCGTGCCCAGGATCCAAACTGGTGAAACACTGGGTTCCCGAAGCAGAGCATGCAAACTGAACCTCTTAGCTGCAGGGCTGGCCCCTGGTGTTAATTCTTTACTGTTTGATGCAATTCACCTGTGAAGTCATCTGAGCCTGGGCTTTTCTTTGTGGGATGTTTTTGATTATTATTTAATCTTCCTACTTATGATAAGTCCATTCAGATTTTCTGTTTCTCTTGACCATTTTGGTAGCTTGTCTCTTTCTAGGAATTGTTCAATTCTAGTAGATTATAATTTGTTGCCATACAATTGTTCATGATACTCATTTATATCATCTTTTATTTCAGTAAGCTGGCAGTAATGCCACCTTTTTCATTCCTGATTTTTACAACTTGAGTTTTCTTTCTTTTTGATTGGTCAGTCCAACTAAGGTTTTGTTATTTTTGCTGATCTTTTAAAAAGCTGCCTTTGTTTCTTTGTTGTTTTCCTAATCTCCATTTCATTTATTTCTGCTGCAGTCCTTATTGTTTTCTCTCTTATGCTTGCATTGTGCTTAGTATGCTTTTCCTTTTCTAGCTTCTTAAGGAAGAAGTTTAAGTTATTGATTTGAAATCTTTCTTTTTTTTAAATGTAAGTATTTATAGACATAATTTTCCTTCTAAGCACCACTTTCACTGCACTTTCTAAGTTTTGCTGTGTTGAGTTTTTCTTTTCTTTTATTTCAAAGCATTTTCTAATATCCTTTGTAATTTGTTTTCGGCCCATTGTTTTCTTAGGAGTGTATTTTTAATTTTCCATATTTCTTACTTTGCAAATTTTCTTCTATTATTTAATTCTAATTTTATCCCATTATGGTTGGAAAATATACTTTTTATGATTTAAATCATTTTAAATTTGTTGAAATTTGTTTTATGAGTTAAAATATAGCCAATCCTAGAGAACGTTCCATGTGCACTTGAAGAAAATGTTGGTTCTGCTGTTGTTCAGAGCAGTGTTCTATAGCTATCTGTTGGGTCTATGCATCCTGGAGAAAGCATCTGTGAACTTGATAAGAATTTCTATCTGCTGTTGTTGAATGGAGTACTCATTAATTTTCTTTAGGCCTAATTGATGTGTAGTGTTGATCTTTTGCTTGTTTATTCTTTCCATTATTGGAAACAAGATATTTAACTATGTAG
The DNA here is from genome assembly GCF_021613505.1 of Equus quagga. Lineage (NCBI taxonomy): Eukaryota > Metazoa > Chordata > Mammalia > Perissodactyla > Equidae > Equus > Equus quagga. Next base: position 1,115,401 of record NW_025798762.1, read on the forward strand.
CTTTATTGTTGAACTGTCTGTTTGCTCCCTTCGATTATGTTGGCTTTTACTTCATGTATTTTGGGATTCTGTTGTTAGGTGCGTATATATTTATAATACTTACGTCTTCTTGATAATTGGCTTTATTATCATTGTAAAATATCCCTCTGTCTCTAACAATTTCATCTTAAATTCTTTTTGTCTAATATTAATTTAGCTACCCTATGTTCTTTTGTATACTGTTTACATGGCATTTCTTTTATTATCCATTTACTTTCTCTGCTTTAGCCTTCATTTTCTGCTCATACAGAGATTCAAAGTCAGCCAGAGGTTAGAATTCAGAGCCTTCTCAGGTCTTTCCTGAGCATGTGCACATCCCTGTGTATCTTTGTTGCCTTCTAGATTCCCAGCAATAAGTCAGAAATTGCCAAAGTTCCTTATGGACATTTTATTCTCCAATTTTAAATTAATTAACCAATTAATTTTTAAATTAATGGTCAACTTCTTGTTAGTCATAGCCAGCAAGGCACTGACTCTGTGACACAATTGCTGCTGATTAATTTTGACAAATGCCATGAGAATAGGCTGTTTGTTCAGAGTGGGCTCTGAGTCAAGTCAGCCAAAAGAAGCCATGAGAATGGAGATTTCCAGTGAGCTATCAACGATGTCAAATAGTGACAGTTCTTTGGGAATGGGACTTTTGTGGACCTCCAAATTTGTTTTGCCTCCTCCAGTGGCTGCTAGGATGCTGACTACCTTGATTGCAAAGACTGTTTCATGCACGCATTAAGCTAGGGAGAGAGGGAATATGAGTAGGGTAAGTTAAGCAAAGCTTGCTGTTCTTATTGAGATTTGCCTGTTTTTCTTGAATAAATACTATTCAGATTGTTACAAGTGTTTAATTTTCAGTGTTATGAAAAAGTTGATTTTGACAGCTTTGCCAGTGTTTTCTTGCTTTTATTCAGGAGTGGATTTTTGAGGTCCTTACTATGTAATTCTGATAGTTTCCCCTCCTAAACATCTTTTTAATGTAATTTTAATGTGTAATTTATTCACAATGTTTATTAAGTACCTACTATGTTAGAGATAATAGTTTAATTAATAGAGTTAAAAGGCAGCTGAAACACGTGAATTCATGATAGTTAACAATTATTAAGTGGTAATGGAATGTCTGGTAAAATGCTAAATGCATTATTGAATGCTCTCATTGAATTCACACAAACCCCCTATAAAGGTAGTTGTTATTATCTCCCTTATCTGGATAAGGAGACTCAGATTTAACGATATTAAATTACTTGTCCAAGCTGTTACAGCTGGTTTTGGGCTAGGACACCGCTTGATCCCAAGAACAATACTCTTTAACACTAAAATATTATGGAATCAGGACAATTTCAAATGCATACATTGTATTGCTTAATTAACAAATTTAAATATATTCAGCATTTATATTTCATAAGCTGCTTTGAAAAGAGTTTTCTTGAAAAACTTTACTAAGGCACATTCTGTATCAGGTAAAATGTTGAAATCCTTATTTAAATAACTCTTAATACCCCAGAGTTCCAGAGATGTTTAAATTATTCATTGAACAGACATAAAGCAGTATTATAACTTAAAGCTGGCTATTTTTAATACTGTAACACAAGACATATCAAATTGTTATCCTCTTGACCTTATTCAAAACATGAGTTAAAAATGTGACCTAAAAGCTTTCCCTTGGCCAAGAGGGAAAGATCAAATTTATCTTCTAGAATTTCAGCAGGGAATAAAAGCAATATGCCTTTCATAATCTCACCCTTCCATCTCAGCAGTGAAGACTGGAAACTCTGTTTTCTGAATTTCAATTTTCTAGGACTTTTCTATTGGCCAATGCTTTATTTTAGATATAGACTTTTAAATTTTTTTCCCAAAATTTTAATATTAGTTTTAATCTAAAGAAGTATAGTTCAGAAACACTTAAAACGGTATGTACATAGCAATATCTTAAAAATACTTATGCCTTTCATGATATGTGTTCATAATTTCTCTAAGATCTGATATAATGATTAAATCATTGAAATGCTTTATATAACTATACAAAAATTGCATAGCATAGTGGGCATATAGCAGGGTCAGGACCAGGGTAGGACACTAGAGGAATAAAATTTAAGGGTCACTCATGCTCGAGATATCTTTTCTTTTTGAAGAAGATTAGCCCTGAGCTAACATCTGCCACCAATCGTCCTCTTTTAGCTGAGGAAGACTGGCCCTGAGCTAACATCTGTGCTCATCTTCCTCTACTTTATATGTGGGAAGCCTGCCACAGCATGGCTTGACAAGTGGTGTGCAGGTCCCCACTGGGGATCTGAACTGGCAAACCCTGGCTGCTGAAGCAGAATGTGCAAACTTAACTGCTTTGCCACCAGGCTGGCCCCTCTCAAGGTCTTCAAGTGGTAATCCTGGTAGTGAATACGTTTTTATATTTTACACTTGCATCTGCACTTGCACGACCCTAAGACTGGATACGTCCTTAAATTTTGTTCCTTCAGCACCTCATTCATTCACCTTAGTCCCATCCCTGTGTTTCAGAATGCTGATAGTAATTGTAGTCATTAGGCAACTAGATTAAGTTAAAGAATATTATTCAAATAGAATAAACTTGAATCTGAAGTTTATTTTAAGTGATATTCATTTGATCCTTTGCCTTTTCAAGTCCTAGTTCACCATTGTTTTAATTTCTATAACTTTTATTTTTTAAATATGTTTAGAGCCAGAGAGTTTTTTTGTTGCACTTGTTCAATATTTATATATTGATGCATTTAACTAAATACATATCCTTGTGGAAGTTCCATACTATAACAATACAAAGATTTAGAGAAGAAACATCACTATAGATCACAGAGATGTTAAAAATATAAAAACAGAAGATTACAGGCCAATAAATAATAAATATTATTATGCCAACAAATTTGATAATTTAGAGGAAATGGACACATTTCTTGAAATACACAGGCTACAAAAGCTTGCTCAAGAAGAAATTGATAATATGAATAGCACTTTATCTATTAATGGAATTAAATTTTTAAAATTCTTTTTGCGAAGAAAACTCTCTGCTCAGATGCCTTCCCTGGTAAATTCAATCAAGTATTTAATAAATAAAGCCTAAACTGTATACATATACTTTCAGAAAATGGAAGGGGAGGGAACGCTTCACAATTCAGTTGATTAAGCCATCATGAGTCTGTTACTAAACCAGACAAAGATACTACAAGAAAAGAAAACTGCAGATGCGTATCTCATCATCATGAATACAAAATTCTTTGTAAAAATGTTAGCAAATTGAATCCAGCCATTTACTAAAAGATAACATACCATGACCAAGTAGGGTTTATCCCAGGAATATAAGGTTGATTTAACACTTAAAAAAATAAAGTAAAATTAATATTTGTTATCTAAATCAGTACAGTGAAGGTGGGATGGAGAGGAGGAGGAATTGATTGATAGATATTGTAAGGGAGCTTTTTGTTGGGATAAAAATATTCTGTTTCTTGATTGCTATGTTGTTTACATGGACTTAGATTTAACCAAACTCATCATCAGTAAATTAAATACCTGTCTACTTCATTTTATGAAAAATTTACCCCATCAACTCATTTGAATTGCAAATTTAAAAGCTAATAGGACGGGATAATCTGAAGTATGTTTGATTATTCCAAAAGAGTCAAGAATGGAAGAATAAAGAGACAGAAAACAAAATAGACAAATAGAAAACAATAAACAAGGTGGTTGATATAAGTCTAAATATAACAGTGGCTACATTAAATGTAAATGGACTAAACCCTCAAATAACAGGTAAAGTATATCAGAGAAGATTAAAAGAAAATTAACCCAACTATATGATGTGATTAGGATATACACTCTAAACATAAGAACACAGAAAGGCTGAAATAAAAGGATGAAAAAGACCTAATATTCATGTGCTAAAAGGGGAAAAAATCATATCATAGTTTAAAATTTTCAAATACATTTTTCAAACAAGTCACTAAGCTTACATAAATTCTACACAGAACAATTAACAACTTGGTTTAACTAAAATGTGTAGAATACTACATGTAGCAACTAAAAAATTCACATTGCAGGGACATATGAACAATCTTTTGGAAGGTGAATAAAATTGTCAAATCTCTAGCAAGATCAATCAATAGAAAAGAAAAAAGATGAAAAATATCGATATTAGAAGTGCAGATCATTGCACTTGGCATTCCCACAATTCCTAAAGATCAAAAAATAATGATAAATAAGAGATATTTTAATCTTTATGACAAAAATTACAATGTAGATAAAGTCACATATTTATTTAAAATGTAAATTAACGGAACAAAAACAAGAACAATTAGAAAATTTTAAAAATTAAATTGCTATTGAAACCAAAGAACACTTCAGGCGCAGGCGGCTTCAGTGGGGAATCCTTCCAATCATTTAAGGAAAAAATAATAATAATCCTACAAAACCTCATTAAGAGAGTAGAGTAGAAGGGAACACATCTTAATTCATACCAGGAACTAACAAATCTCCAAGTCAACGTGGATTATACAAGAAAGAAAAATTAAATTCCAATATCTCTCATGAATATAAATGCAAAAACTCTAAATAGTGTCAGAGGAAAACAATACAAGATATTTAAAAAGAAACATGATAAACTGGGGTCTATTCTAGCTCTCCAAATGCTGTCTAACCTTAATAAAAATCGATGTGTTTCACCCTTTAACATGAAAAATAAGAAAAACCATAGAATTATCCGAAAGAATGATAAAATAAATTTTGATAAAATTCAATGCCTGTTTTTTGATAAAGTTCTCAAGAAACTAGGAACTGTGCTTCTCTATCATGGTAACAAATACCTATGAGTGTCTTGCTATTAAATGGTGAGATAATTGAATTATTTTTCCTAAAAGGGCAGGACTGACATAAACACATCTACCCTTAGGAGATTTTAAAGGGCCTCTTTTCCACTAAATTGGTTTTGTAACCTATTGTGACCATATTTGAGCCCTATGACCTGTTTTAACTTGTGTAGTATAAAACTATATGCAAGAATAAAGTGCTTTGGCTAAACTACTAAACATTTGGTGAGTGGGAAACAACAGTAATACTTGTGCAGGCCAAGTCATTATATCTGGAGGCGCACTGATAGGAAATAATAGAACACCCATCCAATCAACTGTAAGACATATGCCCCACACTCAGGTAAGCTAGGGAATTCAAGTCTGGCCTGCCACATCATGAATGAGCAACTTCTAGTTGAGCAATCCATTGTTTGACTCCCTTCATGAACCACCAGATTATCAGTGAGCAGAATACATCTAGAAATGTTCAAGGCAGAGAGAGTCTGACCAATTCAAAAATTTATATACATTTCTCCTACCTTTTTAGGTTACTTAGCCATTTAGCTTGTCAAGGAAATAAATACATTAACTTCTAAGTGCCTTGTTCTGAGGTTTAAGAACAGGCAAAACTAATCTATGGTGATAGATATCAAAATAGTGTTATCTTGGGGCTGGCCTGGTGGCGCAGTGGTGAAGTTCGCACGTTCTGCTTCTTTGGCCCGGGGTTTGCCAGTTCGGATCTTGGGTGCAGACATGGCACCACTCGGCAAGCCATGCTGTGGTAGGCATCCCACATATAAAGTAGAGGAAGATGGGTATGGATGTTAGCTCAGTGCCAGTCTGCCTCAGCGAAAAGAGGAGGAGGACTGGCGGCAGATCTTAGCTCAGGGCTAATCTTCCTCAAAAAAAAAAAAAAATAGTGTTATCTTTGGGCAGAGGAAGAGAGTCACTGGAAAATGGCATGAGAGAGCCTTCTGAGATGTTTGAAATATTTTGTATCTTGATGAGAGATAGTTACATAAAAGCATCATATGTAAAAGTTAATCAATCTGAGTAACATTTGTGCATTTTGCTGTGTAGTATTGAAGGACATTTTAACTTAAATAAATATAAATAATTCGTTTTGTGCACAGAACGATGACCTAATTTTCTTCTGTTCCTTTTGGTAAAAGTTTGAAACATCAGACTTTAAAATTATCATTTTTCAATGTCATATATTCTTTAGCATACATCTTGAATTAAAATATATTGTTTCAACTTGATACTTTAATATATAATGCTGATTCAATTTCCATAAATATGTAAATGATTTGAATGATTCATGACTTTAAATGACATCAAGTATATACAGGAACGTGAAACAACTTGGTCCAAAATTCCTAAAGAATATTTTGTCACTGATTAAAATAACACCAAATACTGAGTTAGTTCTTTCTGAATTACATAAATACTAGTGCTGGGATATTAATTTTGTTTTAATTATACTCTTCACATTATGCCATTCCATATATATTCATTCTATTAGTGACTCCAATTAAAAATACAAATCATGCATATTGGGAGTTTGTAAGTATAACTTAAGCATCCCTGATGATTCTATGCAACTTTTATATAAAGTGACTACAAGGTCACTCAAACCCTTAAATGGTCCTTTTGAATCACTATATTAATCATGCTCCTTAGCCAGTGGGCCAGGTATGACAGCATGGAAACCGAAAACTCATGAAATAGAATAATGCAATAAATTTACATTTGTGATTTACTGAGCCTGTCAGCATCCACATAGTTGAATTTCCTAGAAATCCTCTCACAGCAGCAAAATTAGTGGGCACATCTACATAAACGGATGTTAGATCCTAGCCTAATCCATGTAAACTGGCACTAAATAAAATTTATACAAGACTTTTATATAGAATCTTAAGGTTAGGCAGCCAGCCTCGTAGCTGAGTGGTTAAGTTCGTGCACTCCACTTTGGTGGCCCAAGGTTTTTCCAGTTCTGATCCTGGGTGTGGGCATTGCACCGCTCATCAAGCCATGTTGAGGTGGTGTCCCACATAGCACAACCAGAAGGACCTACTGCTGGAATATACAACTATGTACTGGGGGAATTTGGGGAGAAGAAGAAAAAAAAAGAACCTTACGTTTAGCTAACTTCTACATCTTTTTTTGTCCAGTGCTCTCAAAAATGGTCATCTAAGTGTCTGCCCTCTCTTGCACTATTATGCACGTACTTCTCTCCCCTTCCTTTGCACTAATCTATCCCTGTAAATGATATCTATGCCCTTCGAGTTCTGTCCGTTAAATCCTCTGGAATCATAGAAAATTTTTTTGAAGCAATTAACTTTTCAAACATTTTTTAACCTCGACCCACATTAGGAATTATCCTTTGAATCATTACCAGTTTAAATGCTCATATAACTGGAAAAAATTCATGAACAATACTTACCTAAGCACATCAATTCTATTGTCATATTCTAAATGTCTGCTGCCTATTACCCAGTAAGTTGGTTTGCTGATCCATCGGGGATTGTGGATAAAGCAGTTAGAAAGTTCTCAGGAGTTTGCTAAAACATCCCCAATACAATTTTATTTTACCGAACGTTGTCTCTGTCACTTACCTTAATTGAAAATAGGCTCTCAGCTGGGAAGAAGGGAAAATATATTTTTCGTCACTTCTAACCCCCAAATATCCATTTTTTTAGCAATGTATACCTCATTTTAATATTCTTAAACACTTTCTATTTCATCTACTCCTGTTCATCTCCCGACACTCATTAAGGACAGTGGACTTGCCTTGCTATCTTCATTCTTATTAAACATGTTTCATCATCTTGCACGTCTTCAGAGTCCATGTGGTGAACATATTCAGTGCCTTATTTCACACTGACGTCAGTTGCAATGATTTCTCCTCATTTTAATTGCTTGAAATGCACAACTTCTGAAATTTATTTGTTCTTTCACTTATGTGTTTTGAAATAACATTAAACTTAAAGAGAAAACATCAAGAATAGTACAAGAAACTCCCATATATCTTTCATCCAAATTCATCCATTTTCAATATTTTACCAGGTTAAATATAAATTTAAAAATTTTGGTCTTTTAGAGTATGGACTTTGATGAGTTTATAAGCATAACAAAATAAGATCGAAGATAAATACAAATTTTACAACAATGTCTTTCTGTAGGTCAAGAATGAAAATCGATAACAAAAATTAACATATGAATCTTAAATAGCAAAAGTTTAGGTTTCTCTTAGATAGGATGAAATAAAGTGAAGAAGTGAAAATTCCAATCCAGTCATGATTCCATTGTTAGAATTATACAATTTAAAAATGACACTACGTATATTTTTCTTTATCCTTGTTTTTTGGTGAGGAAGATTGGCCCTGAGTTAACATCTTGTTGCCAATCTTCCTCTTTTTGCTTGAGGAAGATTGTTGCTGAGGTAACATCTTTACCAACCTTGCTCTCTTTTGTATTTAGGATGCCACATCAGCATGGCTTGATGAGCAGTGTGCAGGTCTGTGCCCAGGATTCAAACCCGTGAACCCTGGGCTGCTGAGGTGGAGCGTGCAAACTTAACTACTACACCACAGAGCAGCCCCATATAATATTTTTCTTGATGAGTAAATCATAGATCAGCAGTTGAGAAGAACAGAACCACTGTGAGGAAAATCTTGAGCTGTTTCTGTAAGACAAATTTTGTAATTACTTTAATAAATAAAACCAGAGGAAATATTCAAAATACATTAGAACTTGTGGAAAAAAACCTCAGGAATTGCATTAGAGCGTGTAAAAAGACTTAAGAATTGCACAGTGATACATTTTTATTTGTCCTCATGAATAGTTATTAATCTACAAATCAAGGTGTAGTAGGTTTATTGGATAAAACAATACTAACTTTGTGGACTGGGAGATACATATATTCAAGTTGCTTAAAATTCACTGTAGTGGAAGAGTTATTATTGCTGATTCAGTTTGCTAAGTACTATCCGAAAATCAATGCAAGTGAGAAAACAAATTGAACTTGCACTGAGATTTGAGGGGCTCCAATACTGTTTCTCCTAAGCTGTAGCCCCTTAGGCATCACATAAAATGAAACACATAATCAGCTTTCAGTACTTATCTGCCTTCATTAATCATAAACTGTAGGCAAATTCTGAGCTTGCAAATTTAGATTCTTTATTGTTGTTTCATGTTAATGATTATTGTCATTTATTCCCCTTTGGGTTTTACATTTTCAGTGACTATAGAGTACAGATGGTAGAAAGCCCTTGCAGAAATGTAATCAGCAAATGTGAACACGCCGTATTCAAAACACATGATAAAGGAAAATATTGAATTCTTTGTACCCTAGATAATAAATCAAAATGCTATAATATAAATAAATATAGCAAAGCAGTCACAATTTTGTTTTATCACTGGAATCACAGTTTATGCATGTATTGCAAAATTAAACATTAATGCCCTTAAAGTGCTTATGTTAGAGAAAAAGATATATGATAATCTCCAAATTCCAATTGATGCCAACATTAACGAACGAAGCTTACCTCACCCATAAAAATATGACTGACAATAAAAACATTTTTAAAAATTACTCAGTACTGCAACACTTTAAACATTACTTTGACATTCGGATCCTATAAAATTATGTAAATCTATAAAACCACTTTAATCCCATAAAACTGTTCTAGCCATAGTCAGAACTTTAGGTGCATGCAAACACTGCTCCAATAAGTACACTCATAACTTTGTAAAGTATTTTTAAAGTTTTAAAAATAATCAAAACCTATAAAATTTACCTGTTTCTCTACTTTTTGTACAAAGGAAAAAATACACAGCCTTGAAAAACAACCCTTTGTCAGGTTGCTACCAACATAAAGGCATACCGATTTAAAAGAAGACACTGCCGAATAATTATCAAACTTATTCAGTACTATTTCAAACATGATAGGAGCAATCAATCCATTTCCAACCACATTTCTTTCTTTCTATATAAAAGGTTACAGGGAGAGGAAATCAATGTCTTCCCATGACCAACTAGATTGGGATCCTCAGTGACATTTGTGAAACACTGGTGCTTCACGATGTTGCTCTAATTAATAGTTTTAAAGAGTTTGATTTATAACAAACAAAAAAAGTCCTTAAATGGAAAATAGCTGTATGTCTTTGTTTTCTATGGTTTCTCAAAGAGCAGACTGCCTGATTCTAAAGTATCCATTCTGCTGGCTAAATATAAAAATTCTTATTTCCATTCAGTTCTATTAAATCAGAATGTCTGAGACTGTAAATTTCTTTGACTTTCAGCTCACTGCTGTGTTTTTCTTAATTGGTCATCGTCTCAAGAGTCTACAAATTTAGCCATTTTTCCATACCTTTATCACGAACTATGGATATTACTTTAGCACTTTCTGGAGTGTTTCCCGTACAGGTTGGTGAACTTATTCTTCCTTTTTCTGAATGTGCCGTATTGTTGGTTTATTAACATTGAATTCACGGCCAGCGGCGCTCTAACTCACGCCTGAACCAAGCCTGTCGAAAGCATCTCTTTTCTACACGGGGCGGATCTTGTGCCTCACATCGCATCTGGTGCTTACGAACACTACGCAGAACGTCAGCACTGTGCTTGGGGGCATTTTAAATGGGAAAATCACCAGCAAAAAGCACAAAAAATGCAAAAAAAAAAAATGGCACTATGTAAATCTTGAAAAAGACAGTAGTTTCTGGTATGACAGCTGAAACAGGAAGGCAGTGTCACCTTGTTCAACCTCAGTTGGGAATATGAGGATCAGGCAACTCAAAATTTTCACCTCTTTGTGTTTGTCTGTGATTGACTGCAAAAGCACTCAGAGCATTGATTTGGGGTTTAGACATAAGATTTTAGGATTGAGTGTATATATTTTTATTATTTTCAGGAAGGTAACATAGTTATGTGATGAATAGTAACTATGTAATATTTCACAAGGAAACAATAAGAGCACATATCCTTTATTCTTATAGTTTGTGAGTTGACAGTGGGGGTTATTAAAAGGCACATAAGGTTTAGTCATATCTATTGACAATCAACTTAAATTCAAAATAAATTTAACTCATATTCTAATAATAAGCTACTTACTGAGGAAAATTCCCAGGAGAAAGAAAGACAGGCAGATGATCCAGTCTAATTTTGTTAAAAATTTGATAATTTGAACTCCAGACCATAGATTAATGCTATTTACTAGGAGAATCCATATCAATGAAATGCCTCTACCTCTGTGAGCTAAAGGCAAATGTGGAGGAGGTAAAGAAGGAGTTCTTTGTACCATAAACCAAGCCAACTGGCAGCAAAGCAGTTAGCTGCAAAAACTCTTGGCAAGAGTTTGCCCGCTACCGGAAAGATGACGAAATCTTAGTGTGCCATACAGTACAATATAATGAAAAACAATGATATCAGACATTATCAGAATTTCCGCAAACTTCTGATTTGTAAACTCCTTTTCCACCGTTTAATGTGGAAAATTGTACAGGTCTTCAAAAGATATCCATGCTTCTTGAATGAAGCTATTTGTGATGTGCGAAGACAACTGAAGCCCAGTGGTTTGACATCTTTGAAATATCAACCAAGCTTGAATCCATGCAAAATGCACAACAATTATGCCAAAAAACATTCAGCAGCATGCTACATAAGTGCTTAAGGTTCAATTTAATGGGACATATGAATTACCTTTTGAAAAAAAGTTTTCTCCTTTTATTGGTTGTTCTGAATACCTACCTATTTTTTTCTCCCATTGGTTTGAGACTACCTAATGCATAATAGCAAAAGAAAAAGATTGAAGACAAAATCAGGGTTTTGCAAGATTTTCTTTTAAATTTTCATTTGGGTATGGATATTTTAGTAAAATGTGGGGACATAAATCCAAGTCAAAACGTTTTATTGAAAGAATTTTAACAATTCATCATTAAAACAATTATAAATAAATCTCGACTTTTCCCACATTTGGAAGTTTATAAAAGAAGTAAATTTTTTGCTGACACTGACTAAATGGTGTTCATAGTCTTTTTAAAAAATCATACAGTGAAAATTTCATAATTATGTATGGTGATGGATGTTAACTAGGCTTATCATGGTGAGCATTTTTGCAATATATACAACTATTGAATCATTATGTTGTACCCCTGAAACTAATCTTATGTGTCAATTATACCTCAATTTAAAAAAAAGCACTTAATTATCAGACTTCTAAGAATATTGAAATATTAAGTTCTACAAATAAAAAATGATACTTTATTAATCACAAAAAATCATACAATGGATAACATCCATTCACTATACTTTTTGAAATAAATTATTCAATATACCAGAACATATTTTTAATGTTGTCTTCTGTTTTTTCTGTATATTTGCTGTTAAAATGTATTGAACTATCTTTAAGAAAAGTAGTGCTACTAATTTACACTTCCATAGGCAGTGTGTGAGCGTGCTAGTTACTTTACAACCTCATATATATTTGGATCTTTTTTTATTTTAATGTTGGCCATTATGGTGGGTAGATAATTGAATCTCATTGTGATGTTGATTTGCACTTTGACGACAGATTTTTGTTTGTAGACTCTTAATATGCTCTTATTTTGAAACGCCTATTTAAGTCTTTAGCCCATTCTTTCCTACTAGATTCTTTTTTTTTGTTTTCGTTGATGTCTAGGATCTATATATATTCTGCATGAGTCCTCTGCTTGACATATATACTGTATATGTATTCAAGTTCCTGGCTTGACTGTACTTTCTTAATATTTTCTTTTGATGAACATGTTTTTAACTTTAACGAAGACTATTTTATCAAATTGCCTTTACTTTTATCACTTTTTGTCTCATTTAAGAAATTATTGGCTTCCTCAAGGTCATAGACACATTTTTCTATTTATCTTCTAAAAGTTTTATTTTTTAATTGTATGACCCATCTAAGATTATTTTTAGCGTATCTGTGAGTGGTAATTAATTTTTTCCAAATAGATATCCAATTAAGCATACACTGCTAATTAAACAAGTCACCCTTTTCCACTGCATTTTGGTCGTAATTTTGTCATAATTCAGGAGACCATGTGAGTTTGTGTCTGCTTTTGTACTCTTTATTGTGATCCATTGCTATATTCGTTGTGTTTACTGCCAAATCCCTCTTGTGGTTTCATAATAACTCCTGATGTCTAACACAATCACATTTCATAATTCTCCCTCGAGAGCAACTTACTATTTTTGCTTTTGTATTGCCAAATACATTTTTAATCATCTTGCCAATATCTTCCCAAAATATCTTTCTAGGATGATTAAGACTACATTAAGGCTTTGCAACTAAATTTGCATTCATTTGGGGAGAATTAATATCTAAAAACTTTTTTCTTCCATTCCATAAATGTGACACATCTTTTCATTTATTTAGATAAAATTTCAAAAGAAAAAGCCATAGAAGAATAAAAGGATACTTTGGACTTCAACAGAATTAGAACATTCTACTCTTCTAAAAACACCATTAAGAAAATGAAAAGGCAAGCAACAGACTTGGAAATATACTTTCAATTCATGTATCTGATGAGAGATTTGTAACCAGATTATGTCAAATAATACAACTCAATAATATGACGAAAAACAATCAACGAAAGTGGGGGAAATATTCAAACTTCAAAAAACAAGATATATAAATGTCCAGTTAGCATGCAAAAGATGCTTAACATCATTAAGCATAAAGGAACTGCAACTTAAAACTGTAATTCAATAAACCAATGCATAGATTAGAATGAGTAATATTTAAAATACTGAAAATATTATGTGTTGGAAGCCATGGAGGAACTGACAATCTCGTGTTCAGCTAGCAGGAATGTAAAATGGTTCAACCACTTTGGAAAACCATTTGGCAGATTCTTAAAAAGAAGTTCAGTATACATCCATGAAATGACCCAGCCTTTCTAGGTATTTACCCAGGAGACACAAGACCGAATACCACAAAGACTCATACATGAATGTTCAGTACGTGTCAAATAGACAAAACTAAATCGAAACAACCCAAGAGTCCATCAAGGATGAATGGATAGACAAATTGTGGTATATCCATACAATAGGTCACTGCTCAGCAATAAAAAAATTAACTACTGATACACATGATGACATAACAATGTGGATCAACCTAGAAGACATCACGGTGTGAGAAAGAACCTGAACACAAAAGGGTACATACTGTCTGATTCCAGTGATATGAAATCCTAAACACAAAAACTCAGCTATAGTGAGAGAAAGCAGATGAGTGGTTGCCTGAGGCCAGAAGTGGAAAAGGAAGAATGACTGCAAAAGGTACAAGACGACATTTTTGAGATGATTTATATTTTCCTTATCTTTGGTTGCTGCTGCAGTTATACAGTAGCTCCCCCTTACCTGCGGTTTCACTTTCCCTGGTTTCAGTTACCCACAGTCAACCTCGGCCTGAAAATATTAAATGGAAAATTCCAGAAATAAACAATGTGTAAGTTTTAAATTGGAAACCATTCTGAATAGTGTGATGAAATCTGCCACCATCTCGCCCAGTCCTCCCCTGGATGTGAATCATGCTACCTGCCCCTTAGTCACTTAGAAGCTATTTGGATTATCAGATCCACTGTTGTGGTATCGCTGTGCTTGTGTTCAAGTAACCTTTATTTTACTTAATAATGACCCCCAGTGCAAAAGTAGTGATGCTGGCAATTGGGATATACCTAAGAGATGCCGTAAGTTCTTCAAGTGAGAAGGTGAAAGTTCTCAACTTCATTTAAAAAAACAAATTGTATGCTGAGGTTCCTAAGATCTACAATAACTTTCATTACAATATATTGTCATAATTGTTCTATTTTCTTATTAGTTATTGTTAATCTCTTACTGTGTCTAATTTATGAATTAAACTCTATCATAGATATGTATATATAAGAAAAAACATAGTATATAGGGCTCTGTACTATTCATGGTTTGAGGCATGCACTAGGGGTTTTGGAACTTATCCCCTGTGGGTAAGGGGCACGACTGTATAGATATTTATAAAATTGTAAAAGTCACCAAACTCTACATTTGTAATGGATACATTTTATTTCATGTAAATTTTACCTCAGTAAAGTTGATATAAATGTATTACTCAATTTCCAATTATTGCATTTATCTTTTGTTATTCATTACTAGATTAACTCATTCCTTTGAAATTAATTGAGATACTCTATGGCTAAATATATGGCATATTTTGTTAAGAATTCCTTGTGATTTTGACAATGTTTTCTGTATTTCTTGAATGTACTGTGCTTCAGTTTATTAAATTTTGTTCTTCATGTTGCTAACATCTCTGTTGCTATGGTTTCTTTTATTAGTGGTGGTGTATCAGTTCTATTATTTGAACTTAAAATAGTTAACAATTACAGTGTATTTGTCTAATTTTACTTTCAACTGTCTCAGTTTGGTTTTATATATTTTGAGACTTTGTTATCAAATTCGTAAATACTTAGAACAAATGTATGTTTTATTGGCATCATTTTTTCAGTAGGAAATGTTCCTGTTTATCTCTTGTAATATTTCTAGCCTTAAAGTCTTCCTCTGGGGCCGGCCTGGTGGCCGTGTGGTTAAGATCGCGTGCTCCACTTTGGCGGCCCAGGGTTTCGCTGGTTCAAATCCTGGGTGCAGACATAGCACTGCTCATTAGGCCACGCTGAGGCTGTGTCCCACATGCCACAACCAGAAGGACCCACAACTAAAATATACAACTATGTACTGGAGGCACCTGGGGAGAAAAAGCAGAAAAAAAAAAAAAGAAGATTGGCAACAGTTGTTAGCTCAGGTGCCAATCTTTTAAAAAAAAAAAGTCTTCTTCCTCTGAATTTAATTTAGCTAAATCAGATTTTCTTTTTTTAGTATTTGTACAGTGCATCTTTTCTTCTTAAAAGTTACTTTTACTTTAAGTAGTTAAGTGAACTTGTATTTAAGGTCTATCTTTATATGTATAGATATATACACACATATTTGATCATATGACAATATTTTTCTTTTCATGAAAATACATAGTTGATTTAATTTTAAAGCAATTGCTGATATATTTGTTCATATTTGTAATCTTATTATTTGTTTTCTATTTACCTGTCTCCTTTTTGTTCCTTTAATTTTATTTCTTGCCCTTTGGTTTAATTAATTAGCATTAGTTTTTGTCCTGTATTAGTTTGTTAGTTATGCATACTTTTATTATATTGATGCTTAACCTAGTGATTCAAATCTATATCCTACATTCTTAAATTTAGATGTTTTTAGTGTGTACTGTTAATTAGTACTCTAATCAATTCCACTTCCCTCCTTCCCTCTCTTTCTGTTCATTACTGCTATTTATTTTAAATTCACATATATTTAATACTCTTTAGATATTATTATATTATTATTTTTTTTTCTATAGATTTTCCCTTTCTGATGCTTTTTATACCTTTCTGTGTTATGATTTTTCCATATGAAATTATTTTTCTTTTTCCTGGAGAATTCTCTCTAATACTTCTTTTTAATGTACATGTGGTAGAGTTGAATTATCCCATTTTTTCGTCTTAAAACATCCTTATTTTGTCTTCAGTTTTGGAAGACATTTTGGTTAGCATACACTTAACTTTGTTGTTTAGTACACATATTTTGAAAGCTATTTTTTGTCAAGACTTTAAGTGTACTATTTCTTTGTTTTCTTGCTGTCATGCTTTTAGTTGAAAAATCAGCTGTTAGTCTTATTATTCCTTTTTTGAGGTCAATACATCTGTTTTATCCAGATACTTTTAATGTTTTTTATTTCTCTTTTGTTTTCACAATATACCAAGATCCCCTTGGTGTAGTATTCTTTATATTTATATTCTTAGGATTTGTAGAGTTTATTGAATCTGTGGTGCTGTGACTTGTCAATTAGAAAATTCCAGTCATTATTTCTTCACATGTTGACTTTTTCCTATTTTCTTTCTCGTCATCTGGGACTCTTATTTCATATGCATTAGATATTTTTGTCATGTTCCATTTATTTCTTTTGCTCTTTTCAGTATTTTCTATTTTTTTCTCTCTGTGGACGTTATTTTGCTTTTCTATTAACATCTTTTATGGCTAACTAATCCTCTCTTCTGATGTGTTCTGTCATCTGCTAATCCCGTCTATTGCCTCCTTACTTACAGTTATTTAAACTTCCATTTCTGTATTTTCCATGCATTTTTTTTTAATTCTAAGTTCTCTGAAATTCTCTCTTTAAGAAGATTATCTTTTTTCACAGGTTGATAGAGTAAGAGCAGATCGCTTTAGTCTAAGAATGAGATTTTTGGAAGCTTTGCGTCAGTCATAATGGGAGCTAGTTATACTTCCAATTTGCCTTGTCTCCTGGAATCTAGCTCTTTGCTGGTCTCAAGCAAAAGCCTATGGTTTTCTTAGCTGTCCTATTTTGCTGGGATTTTGGACAGATGCTTTGAAGGAAAATTGTGAGATGATTGTGTTCATTTTTCTTAGGTTCCTTTTTTTTTTAGTATATTAGCCCCTCAATTCTGCTGTCCATGGTAGTACTGAATGTTAAGTTGTAAGCCATGCATGGGGAAAAAAAAACAGTATAGGTTTTATTTTGTTTTGTTTTGTTGTTCTGTCCATTTGGACAGGCAATGAGACCAAATGAGACTGAAGCTGAGATGTGACCAATGGATAGTTGGGAAATTAGGGAAGGTAAACAACCAGTCTAATAGAGAGTTATTAAGATTAGGTAAATGCAGCTGAGAGACCCCCAGCATATGAGTTCTTCAGAGAACCCATAAATGTGCCTCGTGAAAGAAATAGTCAATTTTAAACACCAATCAAACCTAGGTATTGTGACCATCTTATCACAGTACCAACCAAAAAATAAAGTTGTAGCCATCCTTTTCTCTACCATACCATCTTATACGATCCTTTTCTCTGGCTATTCTTGACCCTACCATACATGGATATTTCATAGTAAAGAATGTCAGCTTGAAATATCTGATAAGCCTGGAAAGCATAAAGTTATCTAAAGAGAGTAAAAGTTTCTTCTTAACTGCTCTCCTGTATCCATTTTATTCCTATAAATAAGCTAAAAAATCAGAAAACTGCTTAAGTTTTACTGGTATTACATTTTAGGTAGATTTTTAAAATTCTCTTTAATAAATGAAAGATAATTTTGAGATAATGCATTTCTATTACCTTACAGTGATAGAATTCCTTTAGCTGTTTCTAAGTTAAAGATCAGAGAAATGCTTTTATTTTATTTATTTTTTTTTAGAAATCTTTTTTTTATTTTGAGGAAGATTAGCCCTGAGCTAACTGCTGCCAATCCTCCTCTTTTTGCTGAGGAAGACTGGCCCTGAGCTAACATCCATGCCCATCTTCCTCTACTTTATATATGGGATGCCTGCCATAGCATGGCTTTTGCAAAGCAGTGCCATGTCTGCACCCGGGATCCAAACTGGTGAACCCCAGGCAACCAAGAAGTGGAACAAGGGACTTAACCGCTGCTCCACCAGGCCGGCCCCAGAGAAATGATTTTAAAGTTTAGAAAGAATAAAACAAATATAATGCATATAGAAGAAACATTATTGAATCTGTTGTTTGCCAGTATGTATGTTGAACTTAAAGCTCATTAGTGAACATATTATTAGTTCGTGGCTTTCATTATCATGTTATCTTTGTGAAGCGGTCTTGAAAATTTTGACCTTTATTCTGATTCTGTATTTTCTACCCTGCTTATTCATGCTATTTGGGACTGCATACAACGCAGAATGTTTGCTAACTCAAAGCAAACTGGAGCGCTGATTTTATACGGGCAACTCAATGTGCAAATCATCTGTTCCTCAAATTGGTATGCTTATCACACTCAACCGGACCTCCTGTTTACAAACAATAAACTCACCTTTACATATACAGGTAAATTATAAATTAAAGATTAACTATGTGCTGTTTAAGTATGTTCCTCTTCAGCTACATTAACAGAATAAGAGAACTACAATTCTAACACCCATCGCTTATGAATATACTGACTACAGGAAAACTGGCTTTGGTTGGCTCTGCTTTTAATAATCCCTAGAAATGACAGTTTAAAAGTGAGAAAATTGTTTTAAATTAATAATTATACTCCTTGAACTTCTCCTGACACTTGAAGTTTCACAAAACTTGTTAACTTTTACAACTTTAAAGTTTCTCATATTTTATATATGTCTGCATTTCTTAGGTTTCAGAAAAGAAGTGAAATCATTAGAAGATTGTTCTAGGCGTGTTTCTAGCCTGGAGGGAAGCAGCAATCGCCAGCAGTCTAATAATAACGCTAGTATTTAAGAGTTGGGTTTCTAGGAAATTTTTGCAGACCTAAGATGTTTGCAGAGTTTTAATAAGTAGTCAAAGTTTTAGGTTCTTGTAAAAGTCTCACCACATGGAGAGTTTTCATAGCTATCAAGATCTCATGGTTATTTTTTGATCCTATTTAAAAGGACATCTGTGGACTCAAAGCAATATTTCCCAAACTGTATTCTACAGAACACCAGTTTTACAGTATATTTATAAATGACCCTCTCTCACACATACACAGGGAAGGGTGAGTTCTGTAGATATATAATTTTGTTACTTATTGGGTTTAAAGTTTTTTGACTTTAGTTTTTACTCAGAATTTACTATATAGTAAATGACTAGCTATTTGCCAAATGAATGATGTCTGTACAGTATTTTCAAAATTCATTTGAGCACAGAAATCTCTTTGCAGAATGTCTTTAAAAACTAGCAATTAGCCAGGGCATATTTTGGGAACCATTCTCTTAAGAGTATGGGGTTAACATGGCTGAGGTGATGGATTACATTTCTGTATCAATCACGTAATATCCTACTTCATAGAAAAAAGTAATGTTTCTGTGCTTTGGAATAATATAATCTGTTTGGATGTGTGTAATCTAGGAAAACACTTTCTACTGCTTGGAGTCAGTGCCACTGAATTTGTAATAAATTTCTAATCTTCCATATAACCATGATATTCTTCCTAATATTTTACTTGTATTAATTTAATTTCACAACAATATCATGAGAAAGGTAATGGTGTTGCCCCCAATTTACAGAAGAGAAAACTGAAGGTCCATTAATATGTTTTCTTGGAATCATACAGTTAGTACATTGCAGAACTGGGAATCAATTCAAACTGTTTGACCTCCTCACCGAAACCCTGTGGTTTACCACTATTCTATCTATACTCCCATTTGACGTTCAGCATATTGTATTTGATGGGCCAGAGGTAAAATATCATACAAACACTGATAGCAAGAATAATATTTGTACATAATCTCAGCCTTTGTGATTGAATTACTTAAGGAAAGAAACTAAATAATCAGAAGGATATCTTAATTATAAATCTAAGAAGCAAGTATGCCAACTCATTAAAATTGATACCATAGTTTTGTTCCTTGAATGCTATTTATGAAAATATATGTCCTTTTGAAAAGAAATGCATGATCTTTGGGGAAAAAAATCACGTGGATAGAATGCACATTATTATTTATAAAGATTTTCTTTAAACTGTTAGCCCACATTGAAGTCTTCCCTGGTAAACTGATTTGTAAATTCTATCTTCCTCAATAGATAGTAGGCTACTTTAGGGCATACTTACGTATTCCTATGTTTATGTTGTTGTCAGTAAACCAATATGTTTAATGAAATACCAAATACATAGGTGTTAATAAACGCTTCTTTAAACCACTAATGTGTTAATTATAGCCAGAGGAAAAAGTTTATATAAAAAAAGTACCTGACATGTGGCACATAGAAATGGTTCAGTGAATGTTAGTGTTTGAAAATAATTTTTAACCTATAGTAATTTACAAAAAACATGTTTATCCTTGGGATAATGAAAGATTTGTCAGGTACAAATGATATAAGTAGTGAGATTTTTCTGCAGAAATTATTCTGCAGAAACTTTAAAATTTAAAATTAAACATAAATAAAGGAACTGTATGAAATGATTAAAAAACTAATTATAATTCTGAGGAAAACTGATGATCAAAAACTTTGAGTTGTCAGTAGAAAACAAGTAAAAAATTAAAGGAAAAAACATTTGCCACAATGTAAGAAAGATCCTGCTCAATTTGCTAATCGTTTTGACCCTCTCAGATTACCATGGGTAGAACTCTTCCTCTACTGCTTTCACATCACGCATTTTTCTATTATTTGCCTCTTTCAGATTTCCAGTTTATCCTGTGACTGATTAAAATACATCAAATATTTTTATCTAGATGAACTCTATTTTTCTGTACGTTTAGAATTAAGGCACAATGTAAAATAAAGTTAACAAATTAGATGCTATTGAATTAAAAATAGATTATTTAAATGCCCTTTCACATGCTTTGTTTTCTATGATAAAGTTTTTGAATAATCATTTAAGAATTGAAAATCAATGTAAACGGCTTACAATTTAAGATTGCCTCTTCTGTCTTACCTCATTAGACCACCGCTATGTGGTTTTGTATATGAGGTAACAATTCTAAGGCTATTATGGTTCTTCATCAACTCCATAGTTAGTGAAAAATCAGTTACCTTCTCTTGATATCCTTAGGAATAATGGCAATAATAAGGGTATAACATTCTGTCAGTTTTACTGGGAAAAATAAAAACAGCATTGGTTTTCCTATATTAATTGACATTATGTCAAGGTAATTTTTATTATCGATTAAACTGGCTTAATAGTCTAGTGTTTTATACCTCTCCTGGATGGCAACTGAATTTGAATCTTTGTGTGGTGTAGCAGTTTTCATTTGGATAAACTTGTTAAAGGCAATTTAAAAGCAAGAATAAAAGATATAACCTTGATTTCCACTTAGGAAGAACAAGTTGGCAGCAGTTATGGCGGTGCTGAAATTCTCCAGATGTTTTTAATGAGAGCTATTAATTCTCTATTCTTTAATGACTTTAGTTGTTCGATACGGAACATGAGAATATGCCCTTTGAGAAAGAAGATTAAAAATCTACTGTTAGAGATCAGATTTCTTTCTGTAATTTAACAAACTAGAACTATTGTGATAAATGTATCTTTGGATACAATTGGGGATGTTCAAAAGGAAATTAGCAAGTTGTTTGGTCTACATTTAGATAATGAGAGAAGTTATTTGTTTCATCTCTCTTATGAAATGTGTTGTACGTTAAATTGTCTTTAATCTGTAAACACACATACAGTAACGTGGCTTTTGTGACTTCTAAGTAGGAAAAATACAAGTGACTGAAGTGTTTTTGAAGACTTCTAAACTGTGTCTATTTGTATTGTAAGATTAATATCCATAACTGTCTACTGATAACATTTTCAGACAAAGCTTTTCAATTCTTTATCCTTCTTCAATGCAGTTAAGTATATATTTATTTCTCCTGAATGCACTTGCTTCCTAATAATTTCCCTTGTATGAGACAATGCAGTTATCTCAAGAAGTTATTTTTAAGCATATGTACACAGAAAAGAATGTTAACATTTATTAAGCTTTAAGTAGTGCCATACATATAAAGTGCAACTTTATTTCATTTATTAAATGTTATTTCTAGGAAGTTAGTTTTTTATTTTTTTTGTAGAAAATGTTCAGTAGTGTTGTATATTTTGCCTGTCTAGTGAGTAAACAGAAGAGATGAGATTTGAACTCTACCCTTTGCTGAGAGAGTCTATCCCTTTTCCTCTACATCATTCTCCTCTCCTTTCCACAATTTTATACTAATTAAGAAATCCGTAAGTTAAGAATTACATTCACTAGTGAATGATATTTGTTCTTCTATAAAATACATATTCTGTGTCTATAATTTGCCAAGTCCTGTTTTAAGAGACAAGAAAGAAGTTTACAGGGAACTCTGATATATAGAGTCAGGTTTGAGTTGGGTGTGGTCAAGGATGGCCTTTCAGTCAGGAACAATTCTCTGGAGTTCTGACATCGTACTATGACCTGGGTCACAAAAAGAAAATATGAGGGCAGTGTGTTTCAGGCAGAGGGAACGGAAATCGAAACTTTCTGAAGGTCGAACTAGTTTAGCTCACAGACTAATGGAAGGAAGGCTGGTATGACTACAGCACAAGCAGTTGGGTGAGTGGTTGAGATGTGGAAAGAGTCAGCACAGGCAAGTAATAGAGGACCCGGGAGGTCATATATGCAGATTGGAATTTTGCAGATGAAAAGCAATTTTAAACAGTGAGATTTGTAGTTTTAAATATCGCTTTATTTAATGTGTGGAGAACAGATTGCGAGTGTCAAGAATGAAAGAACAGATCCCTGCCAGGAGAATTTTCTCCCCCTAGTCCAGGTGAGAAATGATGTGACCTGCGAAAGGCAGTTGGCAGTCGGGAGAGTCAAGAATGTCTTCAGGCTTTTTCACGTGAGTAACTTGGTGGATAGTGGTACCATTTACTGATTTGGGAAGACCATAGGAGGAAAAGAAGAAAAGTAGACTATAGAAGGAAAGCAACCATATCTATGATTTTCAATCCCGTAAAACCTCAAGAAATAAAATTTTGCAGAAATTTGTTACACATGCAAATCATATTTAGAACTATCATTCCGAAACCAAGGTTCCAGATGCTTTTTCTAAAGGTGTTATTTTTTTCTCTCTTTAATGTTCCATATTAGTGCGATGCAGAGAATAATACAGCTCGATAGCATATCCATACATATGCTACAGTTACAGCTACAGAGACTTTCATCCCTAGTCACTGTAGTAAGAGGAAATTTTACAGCCCTCTCAAAGTTTTCATAAATATTAATAAATGTTTTTGATGCCTTCAATAGAATGTTTATACTCTCTGACAAAATTTTTAAAATTTAAATTTATTGTGTAGTACATGATTCTTTATATTTTTTCAGCTGAAAAAACTCCTTGAAAGAATAATTCCTTAATGATTTTTGTTTATCATTTTTGCAACTAGCTAGGCAAGAACTCATAAGTTTTAAGACAATTAAAAGCCCCCAAACAGAAGTAGGTTAAAGGAAAGTGGAAAGGGGGAGTTTGTAGATGCCACTATTTTATTTATATGGATATGATTTTTCAACATTCAATGCCGTGATTTTTGTGTTAGAGAAGATAAACACAATCAATCTAGATCCACCTTGAGGAAAATGCATTCAGAAAAACAGTGTAGTAGTTTCTACATAGATAAAATGGTGAGAGTTATAATATTTTGTTGATTTGTGTGAGATGATATGCATTATATGATTATTTGGTTGTATATTATAGAATTCTTTTTTATTCATATACATATACTATGTATACATATGTTTTTAACTGAAATATCTTTTGAGAAAGCATATTTGGCTACAGGATAAAAATCTGTAGCTACATAATAGAGATAGTGATTATGATGTACAACAAATAAATTTTCATTAGGAGGCAGAAATTCTTGTTCCTAATGGAATCAGCAGTTTCTCTCTAATTAGACATATGCTGTGTTTCTAGTTTCTGGTAAAAAATCGTCATCTCATTAAGTGTGGGCAGACCTAGTGTTCTCTTACTGTAGTCATTTCAAATTATTCTAATTTTATCTTGTGACTATTTTATCAGCACCAACCAGGAAAAATAGGTGTTAGCCTAGAAAATGCATATGTTGAAAATTTAATTACTTACTAAGACATATTTAATGTTTGTTTTGTAGAATTTAGAATGTTTTACAAGCAAAATAACAACTGAGCGTATATAAGTATGTTATTCTTTCGCTTGGATCTAGTTCATTCTCTATAAATAATGCCGTTCTATCCTTCCGTTTACAGCCAGATTCTAGAAAGAACAATAAGACAGTCTCCAATATTTCTCATCCAATTTTCCCTAAAACTCATTTATCATATCTGACAAAAGATATAAAACCTCCTTTAAACAAACAAATTTTAAAAAACCAAACATATAGAAATCAAAAAGAAGGAAAAATCCTAACTAAAAACTGAACAAAATACTTTACAAAAGACAGTCTCTAAATGGCCAATTAGCCAATAAAAAATGTATTTAACAATTATTTTCAGGTAAATGCAAATTAAAACTACAATGAAATAACAGTAAACTCACACCAATAGAGTTAAAATTAATAGGATTGAAAATGCTAAGTGATGGCAAAGATATTGAACAACTGCAATTCTCATACATTACTCGTAGTAGATAAATTTTTACAACTATTCTGGACATCCCTTTGTCAGAATCTACTAAAATTTAACATCTTTCTACCCCTGTGATTCAGGTACCCCATTGCTGAGTATATTCTTACTAAGGTATATACTCAAGAGAACTGCATGAACATAACATAGTTATGCACATAACTATGGTTAATTATGTTAAACCTTAATAAAAAGTTGAATAATATATACTTAGACCTCAATCTCTGCTGATGTCTCTATGATCTCCTCCTTTTTCTCTATCTCCTTTATCTCTATCTAATCAGCTATTAAAATGGAGAAGTACAAAGTCAACTTTTGTGTATGTTGAATGGATAGAGAGATAACATTCTCAGTTTAGGAGATGTATTGCCATCTTCTACTTAAAATCTTTTTTCATTTCTAAAGGTTTTTGTGTTTCATATTAAATATCAATACATATGTGTACATATGTGTGAATTTTATAACGATTTATCGCCCTCTTACTCGTTAGTAAATTGGATCTTAGTCATTGCATAATGTTATTTGGTACACCTGGTATCTTAGTACATTTATCCTTGCTCTAACGTGATATTAACTTATCATTCTTGTTTTGTTTTTATTTAACGTGCATATCTTTGTCCAAATTTTTATTTTCAACTATTTTTTCACTTTGCATTAAGTATGATTTTATTAAAAATGCATATATCCCAGTTTTCTTAACTCAATCTGAAAATTCTCTTTGTTGTATTTAATCTTCTTTACCAGTCTCACTTAGCCTAACAACTTCCGTATATGATTCAAATTGTTTCTAACTTACTTTAGTTCTTATTTATGTTGCCTTTTCCTTTTTATTTTTTTCTCCTTATTTTTGCAAGCTTAAACAAATTGCTATTCAATCTATTTTTCCTACCTGCTGATATATCCTAATAGATATTTTCTATTCCTTGATGGTTGCCATCGCTTCTCTACCCTCTAATTATGTTAGAAAATAAGGCTGCAGCTCTCTTCTCTACAGGATGTATTCCAAACCCAGTGCTCATTTTTCTTCTATGCATTTTCCTATGTGATGAGACGTCCTCTATTGTGTTGGCATCCAGTTGGCCCAAAGCTCCCCCTTACACCTAACTATCCTCTTGATCACAGCTCTGTTTGTTTCAGGTAAAGAGAGTCATTTGAAAGAAAGAACCATGAGGAAGAGATCAGTCAGGTTTCATCTTTCCAGAGGATGTGTTTGCAGGGTAATTTTCAGTTTGAGTTTGAACTTTTGATTGTATTTTCTTTCAGCCTTAAACTTTCCTGTTTGAGGTATTTCCCATGGCATTTGCAGGGGAGGGGAAAGAGGGTTTAAAGTGGAGAGAAGCCTTCAATGACTGTTTCGATACTTGTGAGATAAAATTAAATGGGAGTTAACAAAACATTTGCAAGAGTAAGAGCTCATATTTTGTAGTTCTTTGATCACTGAACATTAGCATTGGGCTAAAAAGGCATCTAAGTTCCTTGTTCTAGGTGATCTCAAATGGGGATGATAAGTTGTGAAATAGGGGTGATAAGCTCGTGTTGGGGCCCAGGGCAGGCCACCCCAAAATATCCTGCAATAGCATATTTAATTATATTGAATTGAAGTTGCTTGAGAAGTAAAGAGGGCATTCTGACCTCCTGTCTCTGTTCCCCTGAAAGCATGAAATAAATCTCCCATGTGAAAGGCACTCTCTCTGCATCTTTGTCACCGGAGCTGGGGGACTCAGGGCCAAGAGACCTGCATAACAAACCTTGCTCATTTACTACCTCAAGCCTCAATGCTGCTTAAATTCCTCACTAGTTATGTACCTCAAACCTAAGTTTCTTTGTCCTGTCAGTTCTTCACAAATTTGTTTCTCTGTGTGAAAGAGCTATATACCTTCTACTTTGTTCACTCTCCGAGCATCATCTCTTTATGGTCTCCAATATGTAAGGAATAAACTGGGTTTTTCTCCTGTTAATCTGGTCTTGGGTCAATTTTGCTATTAGTCCAGCCACAAGAACACAGAAAGGGAAGAAAGGAAGTTTTCCTCTGCCCTGACACTAGTTTTGAGAATCAAATGTGTTACAGTCTATGAAACGGTATTTTTTTCTTTTTTTCTCTTCTTATTTCTTTTTTTCCCAAAGAAATGTGGAATGTGCGATTTATTGAAAAAAGGTCAAAGGGTGTTTTTTATTTTGCAGAGAAAGATTCTCCCTGAGCTAACATCTGCTGCCAATCTTCCTCTTCTTTTTTCCTCCCCAAAGCCCCAGGGCATGGCTGTACATCCTAGTTGTAAGTCCTTCTAGTTCTTCTATGTGAGCCACTGCCACAGCATGGCAACTGACAGACGGGTTGTGTGGTTCTGCAACTGGGAAACAAACTCCGGGCTGTCAAAGTGGTGAGAGTGCTAAACTTTAACCACTAGGTGATCAGGGCTGGCTCTATGAAAGGGTATTTTAAATTGCAAAGTGACACCATAAAAATATTAGATATTATCTTTAACAATGTGATTCTACTTTGTATGTCAGTTTCATATTTTTCTTAGTGTTTTTAAAGTCATTGTTTTTATAAAATGATTTATATGGTATCCTATTTTCTTTTCTTGGGGTATAAATAAATTCCATAAGCTTTTGTTTTATTTGTGACATTTGGGATATTTACTTCTCAATGAATTACCTAACATTTACCTACATATAACTTATAGTTTGCCTTTATGACTATGCCTGTTAGTAGGTTATTTTCTTCTTTGTCTATTATCTTGGAAAGTTTAGAGTCATTGGTAATATGACAATTACATCCTGAATGTATTATTATTTGTTTGTTATTTTTAATTTGAAGATCTGAGATTGGTATAAATATGGGGAAACTAAACTTTCATGATAACCCAGCTACTGACAAATAACAATGTGGCCAAGTGAATTTACCAGTGTAGGATAATATATGCTATGACTGAGAAAATGACCCTAGGAAATGGACCTTTGATCCAGCCAGTCTCAGACCTAATACTGTATAGGTATGTGCTGGGGTGTTTGTCAGTTAATTGCGACTATGTGAACAGAAACAAAGGCTAGGAGTATATTAAACGTCCCTCTGAATCTTATGGAAATATTATCCCTACAAATTGGTAATATCAGCAGCTGAAGGTCAGATTAGTTTGGCCAAATAACTATCAATTCTATGGCTATGGCTTCTGCTCCACTTAGCCATCCATGTGGAGGAAACTAACTGTTGTTTGTATCTATTGGCATTTTTTTTCATCACATCAATATCTTATTACAATCACCATTTAAGCAATAAAAACCTAGAAAGATCAAAGTTCCAGCAAAGAGATATCTTAGGTAGATCTTTGATCTGATCTAAAACTTAGCACTTTGAAGTTTTCCCTTTAGCTATTTATTTTTGGCACTATGATGTTTTCACTTTAGCTGTTTTTATATGGATTTTATCTTTCTTAATATATTACCATGTTTCTTGAGAGAATGTGCATATTAAATGTATATTTTGAAGATGGTTTGTTCAGTAAATATTGAATTAATTTTTAAATTCCTTCAATACTGATTTATATTTATTTGTATTTATTTAAACCATTCACATCATACACCTTAATAAGTTAAAGAATAATTATATTTTTCTTTGCAGTTTAGTTGAGTGTTATTTTTCCAGCATGTTACCTGAAAAAAAAATCATGTTTTCCAAAGGAATTTATATACATTTTGAATTTGTGGTTTTGGAAAACTCAATAGCAATTCCAATGAATTTTAAATTCCATGGAGTATTTTTGACGGTAAATATGTTGATGTGCTTTTTCAAATATTTGCCTATTTTTCTAATCAGATATTTTCCTCTCTTTGAGGATTATTTTACAATAGTAATTTCTTACCAAAAAGTGTTACTTGACAATGTTTTGAAAGCTAATGTAAAATTTTCAGTCACTGATTTTTAAATGAGGTACTCATGTTTTCTTTCATTTTCTATATTATATTCATCCTTCAATCATATAATATGTTTAAATCTATGAGTTTATATTTGATTAAAACTCAGGCTCCATCCCTTAGGTTCCATATGTAGTGTTGATGCTGTCTTGACTATTCAAAAAAATTGTTTGAAGTGTTGTATCTTCTCTCTAATACAAGTGAGATTTAATGGGTTATATTTCAAAAATGTTAAAGATGATATTTCTAAAATGATTCTTTATAATATTTTCCATAAATGTTAATATTTATGTGATGGAAATTAAAGTCTAAAATTTGGGTGTAAATATTTAAAAAGAATTATTTTTTAGTAAGAATTTCTCAGCAATTTCTATGAGAGATTTTTTTCTCATTCATGACTGATTACTATATTCTTAGAAAGCATTTTCACATTGTATTTTATATTAAAATAAAAACATTTTTAAAAACTTATTTCTAAAATTTGCCTTGTTATTTTTCTCAACTGTGTATTTGGTCAATTGAGCCGAACAGCAAACTGTGGGGAGAGCATGGAGCTACAGCTCCCTAATGAGGAGCTCTTCCTTTTGTAGCAGATATGAATGTTTTAGTGGAAGATTAACATGCCTCTTAGTTTGCCTAGAAGTTACCTTGTGCATGCTATGAACAAATTCCTAAAATTAACATTTCCATACTCTCAGAATACCAAGGTGAGAGGGATTCTGAGCAATATCCTAAAAATCTGACTTTTTTCTAACTTCTTAGGTGGTCTGCAGGCCAAACAAGCTGCCCTTCTCAAAGGTAATATCCTACAGGCTTAAAATAATATACTAATCTCAAATTATTGTTTATTGTTTTCATTTTTCAAGCGATAAGCTTTTTTCCATATCTATGAGAATTGTTTATGTACCTTGACTTGAGATTAAACACATGCTTTTAAATTAAAACGAATGGAATTTTTAACAGTTTTTTATTAGGAAGCAAATTAAAATTGTTGTAAGGGGTAGATATAAGTGGACATCTTTTAGTCATACCCCAAGAGCATATTATTTATAAGAAATTTTAGGATTCCTAAGATGTGTATGGCTGTCAAAGTTTTATGTGAAATCTTTCAGTTAGTAAACGTTGGGGAAAAGTTTATTTAAAAATATGGCACCCAAGTATATCACCTCTGGGGTTCAAATATAGCATGAAGCTCACATGTTATCCTCCTATAAAAAATAATTCCAAATTGTGATTATGGTGTTTTACAGTTTTATATCTATTTTTGTTTAATGTGCCACAA
The DNA here is from genome assembly GCF_021613505.1 of Equus quagga. Lineage (NCBI taxonomy): Eukaryota > Metazoa > Chordata > Mammalia > Perissodactyla > Equidae > Equus > Equus quagga. The sequence continues at coordinate 1,145,557 of NW_025798762.1, forward strand.
TGAGGAATTTCCTATACCTCTAAATATTATTTTTATCAGGGTTTATTGCTATTCATCTAATGATATACCATAATCTATTTGATTTGCCACTTTTAGGAAGTTTCCAATTTTTCATTGTGATAAATAATGCTGTGATAAACATTCTTGTAAATTTATTAGTTTGCACCTTTCTGCCTGTTACCTTAGACTCAAATCTTTAATGTGGAATTAATGGGTCAAAGGGAATATGTATTTTAGCCATCTTGCTAAATACTCTAAACTTTACCTCCCAGAATTAGAATATCTGTTTCTGGGCCAATTTAATTTGTTAAAAATTGTGTAATTCAAAAGTATCTGTCAGGTCCAGCTGCAGACTGAGAAAATTTAGAGATATAAAGATTCATCTTGATTCTTAATTTTCAGTGTGCCCATGGCCCCAATTCTTGTATTCACACTCTTAAAACAGATATCTATTTTCAGAGGTACAATGCCAGGCATCCATTTTAGGGGTGGAATGAATATAAAGTAGAATTTAGATCTTCCTTCTTAATAGCCCATTCTATTTCTTACTTCTAAGGAGAGGAAGATAGAGCATCATAGTCAATTTAGTCATCTTGAAGCATAACTGGTTGAAATGGACTTAACTTTTCTCATAGCAATTTTAAATGCTATTGGAGGAGATCCATAGATTTGTCTGAGGTTTATCAAAATGTAGGAGAAGGAAATGACTGCTGATAAAAAAGCCTCACCTACCTGGCACCAGAGCGTTATTTTTCTCTAGACCCTTGCTTCTGAATGATACAGATGGGGAGATAAAACCACTTTGCAGACATCTGCAGACAGAGCACAAAATATTTATTTCTACCACAGTTATTGAAATCAATCTTTGCATCTTTGAAACCAAAAATTGTATGCTTTCTCCTCTTATCATAAGTGCCTAGTTGATGCTGGGCATAAATTTTGGGGATGAATAAATAGGTCAACTTGCTGTTTTCCTGTTTGTTGTTTATATACCATCTCCTTTAAGTACAACCCTTGGATAATGGTACACAAACTAACTTAGTTGTTCAGTTTTCCCTTCATTCATTTATTCATCAAATACTGAGTTCCCATCCACATATCAAAATCTTTAGAATATTTAATATAAACGTTGAAAATTATTTTATAGTGCTCATTTGATAAATACTTCACTTTAATTGATGAATTGTCTTACAATATTTGGCTATCCTTCCGTTGTATTTGCACTTCAGCATTCCTTAGTTACTGTACTTTTTAAAATTTTTTTCTTTATTGTGACTTGCTTTCACCACTTTTCACTTGTCCACAGATATGCTTCCTCGGTGCATTCAACATACATATTCTTCTGCAGGCCACATATCATGATCAAATGGCACTGTGAAGGCAACGTTTTCCTAGGTTAGGGTTGATTTCTTCTCAGACGAAGGGTGTGAATCATCTTTAGAGAAAGATCAAATAGAATGTTTGATAACTCAGAACTGAGAAACTACAAGGTAAGTCAGCCCACAGAGAAGTCTTCTTTTCAAGAAGAAGATATTTAAAAATAATTAATATTGAACCTCCTTCCTGGCCATTTATTATTACAGCAATATCTTTAAGGAGTGCCTCTCGATAGATGTATAAAATAAAACTAATGTAGAGCTAAAGCTGAAATTTTTCTTTTGTCTACTCAAAAACTGGCAAGAATATTGTATTATATAATTTACTAAATAAAAAGTCATGAGCTAAAAGAAATTTGTGTGCTTCTTCCCCCTCTTAAATCTTCATCTCCTAGAACAGTGCCTTGTTTATTGAACGAATGTCTTTTTCAATATAATATCATCGCGACTGTTCGTAATTATACATTATATTAAGAAATGCAATGATAATAGCACTTTACATTGTATTGTCCCTTATATTACAGGAAATATGTTCACATATATTATTTTTTACATTAGGAATTCTATTAGATTTATAAGAAAAATCTGATTACCATTTCTTTATTTTTTAAGATTTTATTTTTCCTTTTTCTCCCCAAAGCCCCGCAGTACATTGCTGTGTATTTTTAGCTGTGGGTCCTTCTAGTTGTGGCATGTGGGACACCACCTCAGCATGGCCTGATGAGTGCTGCCATGTCTGCACCCAGGATTCGAACCAGTGAAACCCTGGGCCGCCGAAGCGGAACACATGAACTTAACCACACAGCCTCGGGGCCGGCCGCTGATTTCCATTTCTAAAGAGAAAAACATAGTTTTCATTTCTTCATGATCATAGGCTATTGTTTTCACAAATAAGGCCAGGAAGCAATTATTCTCATTTGTATCCAAAATGCTTTTCTCTGTGCTTCAATATCTCTTTTATTATAACTTCCTATTTTCATCTGGTATTATAAATGTCTTTTATGCTTTTTACTGTAAAATGAGCCCCAATACTTAATCTTCACAAATATATTTGCTATTCACTGAACTTAGAACCTCTTCCTCTATGATTTCAATTCAGTTCAGTCAGGCTAAATCCAATTAAATTCACATTTATGGTGCATCTGCTAGATATTGAATCCCCGATAGGAACTGAAAGATCCATATTTGAAGAAGCCTTTTCTGTACACCTGAAAATTGACCATTGTACTGGGAGAACGATATATGCATAAATGAGTCTACTGTATGGAAGTCTTTGTTGGATGCTGTAAAATAGCTGTGAACAAACTCCTCTAGTGAAGCAGACAGAGCAATTGATGTAACTAAGAAGAGGAACATGGCAGGCTTCATTTTGAGATGACAGATGTAATGAGTATGATATAATCTACCATATATCGTGTGTGTGAAAATATTTTTTAAGTAACTGTACTTAAGTCCTTTCCAAGGCCTCAGTATACCATCCAGTATTCCCAATAGTGGATATTTCAACTTGATAGTTTTAGAATAAACTAAGTTACTTCAGTATTTCTTGAATTAATTTAAACTTTTCCCATTTTATTTTGCTGGATTTGCTCTCATATTGGTGACATTTATTAGTTTCAAGGGATAGTTGGGCAGGATGCAATGAATAAGCAAAAATCCCACCAGACGTCGTTGTGTGACATCCAATAAGGTTTGCATTATCTCATATAATCTGTGGTACCCATACTCCCTCCGCAAGGGCATCTGCTGAGATATCTGTGTTTCCCTTGTGCCCATGTTGCATCTGCCAGTATAGCTAATTATTTAGATTGGAAAGGCTTCTGGTTCTCCTGTTCTTTCTTATAAATATGAGCTCTGTCACCTACTCTTATGTATTCTTTGGATTGCAGAAAACTTAGTACAGCTGGCTCACTCTTCCATACAGCTTCTCTTGGATCTCTGCCCTGCGCATGCTGGGAGTTCAAAGCAGTCTGTGAGGCTCCTGCCAGCCAGAGTTCCAGATGGGACACAGAACACAAGTGGCACCTACTTGCAGATGATCCTCCAGGTGTGTTTCCTTCCTGCGCCCCTTCTTCATGCTAACCCTAGTGATGCAGGGTGCATACTAACCCTAGCGAGTGGGTTACGGTGCTTAAACCACTACCTCACTCTATTGCTCTCTCTCCAATGCTCTCTTCCACTGAAATGTCATGTCTTTAGGAAAAGGAAAAAACAGACTCAGAAATGTCAACATATTGTTTGTTATAGGACCCGCACTACAGAGTTTGACCTTGGCTTCACTGTGATAACTCCTCAAGTCAATGCACAGCTCATATCATCCTGGCTAAATGGAAGTATTTGCAGATGTGAATGGAGAGAAACATGATGACTAATATGTCACAATATTATTTCATTCCACATATAACTTGGCCCATGAAGAAAGGCCTTTTTTGTCAGGTAAATAAGAAGAAGTTCAATTTCAGCAAGGGTGACATCATACGCAAAAATATGGAGATGTGAAAATAATGGCCCATCTGGATAAGGGTCTGTACAAGCACTTTGCTCGGGCTCACATTAATCATCTCATACCTGAAAGTATTTCTTCTCTTTCCTTCAAAATGTGGCTGAAAATTCATGCCATGAAGGAAGCAGGTTTCCACTGTTCTATTAAGAGTCTCTCTATTAATCAATCGCAGCAATCCCATCCCTCTCAGTGACAAATCCAGCATTGGAAAGGAACTGTGCTTCGTCTCCTTTCACTCCTGCCTCAGAACATGGCTTACTTATAACACAAAGGGGAACAGAATAAATCTCGACTGGCTTTTTCAGGTTTAAATATTACCAAAACAGTTTTGTAAAACATAAATATGGTGAAATTGCACTGCCAGTCTTGGGTTATTTACAATGTGTCCTCTGTGTTGTAGTTGTTGGTTTGTTTGGTTAGTCGACACAGGCAGGAAGAAAAGGAAAGGAGCTGTCCTGGGCAATCTATGGGAGAAAATGGCTATGCTGGTAGGCTGGTTTCTATCTGGGTCAGGTGAGAACATGAGGAAGGTAATTTGTCATATTGGCTTTTGCTGTTGTCAACTTTTCATTAGAAACTCTCAATGGTTTACTTATCTGTTTTACATTCTGTCCAGTAAGATTGTTCCATTTTCTTTAGGTGCATGTCATTTTAAACAACGCGGCAGTTCTTCATGGTAGAGACCTACTCTTATTAAGTGTGACTGCCAGTTATCAAATGAATGATATGCTTATTAAAACAATACCTTTTGGAAGTCCAATGGTTGTCAAATGAATTCATTTACCATCAACATAATGTATCCTTATAATTTAAATATTTATTTCAGTTGCTAACCATCAAATCACGTTAATTAATTATTTCAACATTTGCAATGCTTGAAAACAATTGCTCTGCAGGAGGTCAAGGAAGCACCAAATCATTTCCCGTGGAAGAATCATAGATAACATCATCGGCTCTATCATCCCTTCCTCCCATGATTCCATTTATTATTTATAAATTAATTTTAACTTAAAATAGCTCCAGAGGAAACAGTAATTCATTTTGAGAAAGACACTAGAGAGAATAAAAAATAATATAATATGCTAAAATGTATGTATATATTAATATATTTAAACATGTAGAACAAATTTAAATAAAGTTAAATATGTTTGTATATTTCTATTATTAGACTTAACGTTAATAGAACACTTTGTTTTTTATTCTCTACATATTATATCTATTTTAGTTTATCTCCTATTTTAGAAATATTAAATGACAACTAACCACTGTAATTTTTTTTCTCATGGCATTTTTTATGATGGAGTTTAATCTCTTCAACAGGATTACCCCATGCGGTATTTTCTATGTGGTTTTTTTTCAGGAAGAATACTCACTTTAATAGCTCTGTATGATAATAATCCTGTGCCAAAATTACATGCTTGTCAGAGTATGCAATACAAGATATGTAATACAGGTAGATAGATAATTGGATAAATAGAGATACCGATACCCAAATATTTGCACGCATTGGAATGTTTCGTTTTCACAATGTTACTGGTGATGAATTTTTCTGTTAGGAATTTCAGCAGTCAGGTATACAAGGCCCATCACCCTTTTTCATTCTGTTCACTCCTTGTGTGCTGTAAATATCTCAAGATTAAGAATTTCAATCTTTATAGTAGCTGATTTCTTTGTTGTATTTTCTTTAGATCTAAATTTAAGTAAAAATTTTCCTTCTTATGATAATTTAGATTTCATGTACAAGTCACAAGTACATTTCTGATTTCTGATGCTCATAATAAAACAGCGTTGTTTTTCTAAGTATGAGAAATGTGAGCAATTATTTAGTATATTAGCATATAAAAGAAGTATTTAATAATTTAGATTTTTATAACTCAAGGTCATATATTTTTGTGAAAATTTAACGGTTTCTTTATGTCAGAGGAAGGAAAAAATAAGCAGACTTTTTTCTCTTTGCTGTCCAAAGGGATGGTGCAATGTACTTGCTCCACAGAGGGAGGAAGGACTTCAGGGGTGCCTGAACTGATGACTAGATAATTCATTGAAAATAAATAAGCAAAAGTGCATAAATTAAATTAATAAAAATGTACATCTATTAACACCAATGGACAGAACATCCAGACAGAAAATCAACAAGGAAATAATAGAATTAAATGAAAAATTAGACCAGATGGATTTAATAGATATATATAGAACACTTCATCCAAAAACAGCAGGTTACACATTCTTCTCAAGTGCACATGGAACATTCTCAAGGATTGACCATATTTTGGGAAACAAAGAAAACATCAATAAATACCAGAGAGTTGAAATAATAGCAAGCATCTTTTCTGATCATAATGCTATGAAACTAGAAATCAACTACAAGAAAAAAGCAGAGAAAGGTGCAAAAATGTGGAGACTAAACAACATGCTTCTGAACAAACAATGGATCATTGAAGAAATTAAAGAAGAAATCAAATATTATCTGGAGACAAATGAAAATGAGAACACAACATACCAAATCATTTGGGATGCAGCAAAAGCAGTCCTAAGAGGGAAATTCATCTCAATACAGGTTCACCTCACTAAACAAGAAAAAGCTCACATAAGCAACCTCAAACAACACCTAACAGAACTAGAAAAAGAACACACAAAGCCCAGAGTCAGTAGAAGGGGGAAATAATAAAAATAAGAGCAGAAATAAATGATATTGAAACAAAAAAGACAATAGAAAGGATCAATGAAACAAAGAGTTGGTTCTTCGAAAAAATTAACAAAATCAACAAACCTTTAGCCAGACTCACCAAGGAAAGAAGAGAGAAATCGCAAATAAATAAAATTAGGAATGAGAGAGGAGAAATCAAAACAGATACCAATGAAATACAGGGGATCATAAGAGAATACTATGAAAAACTATATGCCAACAAATTGAACAACCTGGAAGAAATGGACAAATTCCTAGACTCCTACAATCTCCCCAAACTGAATCGGGAAGAAATGGAGAATCTGAATAGGCCAATCACAAGTAAGGAAATAGAAACGGTAATCAAAAACCTCCCCAAAAATAAGAGTCCAGGACCAGATGGCTTCTCTGGAGAATTCTACCAAACATTCAAAGAAGACTTAATACCTATTCTCCTCAAACTATTCCAGAAAATTGAGGAAGATGGAGTACTCCCTAACACATTCTATGAAGCCAACATCACTCTGATCCCCAAACCTGACAAGGACAACACAAAGAAGGAGAACTACAGGCCGATATCACTGATGAACATAGATGCAAAAATCCTCAACAAAATTTTGGCAAACCAAATACAGCAATACATCAAAAAGATTATACACCACGATCAAGTGGGATTTATACCAGGGACACAGGGATGGTTCAACATCCGCAAGTCAATCAATGTGATACACTACATCAACAAAATGAAAAACAAAAACCACATGATCATCTCAATAGTTGCAGAGAAAGCATTTGACAAGATCCAACACCCATTTATGATAAAAACCCTCAATAAAATGGGTATAGAAGGAAAGTACCTCAACATAATAAAGGCCATATATGACAGACCCACAGCCAACATCATACTCAATGGACAAAAACTGAAAGCCATCCCTCTGAGGACAGGAACAAGACAAGGGTGCCCACTTTCACCACTCCTATTCAACATAGTACTGGAGGTGTTGGCCAGAGCAATTCGGCAGGAAAAAGAAATAAAAGGAATCCAAATAGGCAATGAAGAAGTAAAACTCTCGCTGTTTGCAGATGACATGATCTTATATATAGAAAACCCCAAAGAATCCATAGAAAAACTATTAGAAATAATCAACAACTACAGCAAAGTAGCAGGGTATAAAATCGACATACATAAATCAGTAGCATTTCTATACACTAACAATGAACTAACAGAAAAAGAACTCAAGAACTCAATCCCATTCACAATCGCAACAAAAAGAATAAAATACCTTGGGATAAACTTAACCAAGGAAGTGAAGGATCTATACAATGAAAACTACAAGACTTTCTTGAAAGAAATTGACGACGACATAAAGAGATGGAAAGACATTCCATGCACATGGATTGGAAGAATAAACAAAGTTAAAATGTCCATACTACCTAAAGCAATCTACAGATTCAATGCTATCCCAATCAGAATCCCAAGAACATTCTTCACAGAAATTGAACAAACAATCCTAAAATTCATATGGGGCAACAAAAGACTGCGAATTGCTAAAGCAATCCTGAGCAAGAAAAACAAAGCTGGCAGAATCACAATCCCCGATTTCAAAACATACTACAAAGCTACAGTGATCAAAACAGCATGGTAGTGGTACAAAAACAGGTCCACAGATCAATGGAACAGAATTGAAAGCCCAGAGATAAAATCACACATCTATGGACAGCTAATCTTTGACAAAGGAGCAGAGGGCCTACAATGGAGAAAAGAAAGTCTCTTCAACAAATGGTGCTGGGAAAACTGGACAGCCACATGCAAAAGATTGAAAATTGACCATTCTTTTTCACCACACACCAAAATAAACTCAAAATGGATCAAAGACCTAAAGATTAGGCCTGAAACAATAAGTCTTCTGGAAGAGAATATAGGCAGTACACTCTTTGACTTCAGTTTCAAAAGAATCTTTTCGGACACTATAACTCCTCAGTTGAGGGAAACAATAGAAAGAATAAACAAATGGGACTTCATCAGACTAAAGAGCTTCTTTAAGGCAAGGGAAAACAGGATTAAAACAAAAAAACAGCTCACTAATTGGGAAAAAATATTTACAAGCCACTTATCCGACAAAGGGTTAATCTCCATAATATACAAAGAATTCACACGGCTTAACAACAAAAAAACAAACAACCCGATCAAAAAATGGGCAGAGGACATGAACAGACATTTCTCAAAAGAAGATATGAATATGGCCAATAGACACATGAAAAGATGTTCATCATCGCTAATCATCAGGGAAATGCAAATCAAAACTACACTAAGATATCACCTTATACCCGTTAGATTGGCAAAAACATCCAAAACCAAGAGCGACAAATGTTGGAGAGGTTGTGGAGGAAAAGGAACCCTCATACACTGTCGGTGGGAATGCAAACTGGTACAGCCACTATGGAAAACAGTATGGAGATTTCTCAAAAAGTTAAAAATAGAAATACCCTATGACCCAGCCATCCCATTACTGGGTATCTATCCTAAGAACCTGATATCAGAAATCTCAAGAGTCCGTTGCACCCCTATGTTCATTGCAGCATTATTTACAATAGCCAAGACGTGGAACCAACCTACATGCCCAGAAACTGATGATTGGATAAAGAAGATATGGTATATATACACAATGGAATACTACTCAGCCATAAAAAAAGACAAAATTGGCCCATTCGCAGCAACGTGGATGGACCTCGAGGGTATTATGTTAAGCGAAATAAGCCAGTCAGAGAAAGACGAACTCTATATGACTCCACTCATAGGTGGAAGTTAACATATTGACAAGGAGATCTGATCAGTTGTTACCAGGGAAAAGGGGGGGTGGGGGGAGGGCACAAAGGGGGAAGTGGTGTACCCACAACATGACTAACAAAAATGTACAACTGAAATCTCACAAGGCTGTAATCTATCATAACATTAATAAAAAAATAAATGTACATCTAAAATATGAGTGGGTAAATAGAAAAGAATTTTTCTTTTTTTGAGGAAGATTAGCCCTGAGCTAACTACTGCCAATCCTCCTCTTTTTGCTGAGGAAGACTGGCCCTGAGCTAACATCCATGCCCATCTTCCTCTACTTTATATGTAGGACGCCTACCACAGCATGGCTTGACAAGCGGTGCCATGTCCGCACCCGGGATCCCAACCGGCGAACCCAGGGCCACCGAAGCGGAAAGCGTGCACTTAAGCACTGCGCTACTGGGCTGGTCCCTGCCAACTTTTCTTTTGTGGAATAGCTAATGATAGTTTTATTTTTGTTACAATTACATGCTAATATTAATCTGACTTATGAAAAAATGTCCTTAGTGATATTTGAACATTTTTGTTTTCAATATTACTCAAGGGTCTCCTGACAGTCTTATGAATAAATGCATAGCAAATTAAGTAATTTCTGAGCTATCATTAAATGTCAATAATATAGTATATGAAAACCTCTTTTTTCAATTAATTATTTAAAATTTGTGTTAACACTATTGAAATTATCCTGTTAAAACCAATCTTAATGTTATTATTGTTAATTATAATAATATTAATATTGTTAAAATATTAGTATTAATGCCACATTAATATAAATACTAAAATCAAATAATACAATAGAGATATAGTAATTTTCATGAAATAAAATTTTCACGAAAATTTAGGCTGGATTGAGAAGGCTTTGGCATTAAAATGATAGATTAAATAATATCTTTCAATCTTAATGGTTTATATTATATTTAAATGGTTATATTATGTTTAAATTTAGATCGAGTCAATAAATTTCACTGTAAGGAAAAAAGTTCAATTTTATTTTGTGAGGACTTAAATCATTCTAGTGTAGTCTTATGAGAATGAAATTGGATATGTAGCACTTTTCAGGGAAGTAAAAATGAAGAATGAGATATGAACATATTTTGAAAGAACAAGAGTTTAGGAAACTTTGCTTCAAGCAAACAGTCTTTGATAAAGGTTATTCTTGGAGGAAACAACACCATTAAAGATTAGCTGTTTCAGTAAATGGCATAATCAATACTGTATTTGTTTTCTAGGCACCAAAGAATTTTACTACATTTTTGAAAGAATTAAATGCATGCTTTGGCATTCACTGGGAAAAAATAATTTTAAAAACACTTTTATACTAAGTATATTGTTGCTTTGATACACTCAATTCTAGTCTCTAAATAAATTCATAATTCTAGAGAGTCAAGCATTCCTTTCTTCCAGAGAATGGAGATATCGTAAATCCACCGAATAAACTCACTGTACACTTTGCAGTACACAGACTATATAGGAGTTTCCAAGAGCTGCATGCACAATCACTATGCTGAGTTGGATGTGTAAATAGACATGATGGAGCTCAATAAGATCAAAACAATCCAGTTATAGTCGACATTTGTCTTAACCAAAAGACACACCACATATACAGATGCATAATAAGAGTTTACCTTTGGCAACCAAATATGCAGACACAGACAAATACACACACACACATATACACATGCATGCACACACAATTAACACATCTTTCTTGAACATTACCTTTAAATAAATTTTTGAATATTTATTGAGTAATGTACATCATGTAGATGAAAAACACTAAGTATAAGGGGACACAGTAAGTTCAATCAAGGCAAGATTACTAGGGATATTTTAGTTGTATTGCCATCAGTAAAGAGTTTACCAATTTTAAAGACATGAATATTTTAGTGTGAATCCACTTGCTGTTTGCCAACATGATTTTTACTTACATCTCATCTCAAAGTATCACATGGTCAACTGGGAAATGCAAAATGAAATGAAGATGTGTCTTATTACATGCAGTCTTACATACGCAATAAAAAATAAAGTACGAGAAAAAAATATATTGATTATGTAATAATGCAATACTTAGTCTGGGATATTTAACTATTTGAGGTGGGAGCACCAAAGCAATTTAGAAGTACTGGCATCTTTTGTGCACTTCCTATGTAGCTAACAGGCTTACTAAGATGTAAGATATGGCAAACTTCAACTGTCTGGTTCTTACAACAGATAATAAAGTGAATTAGAAGCTGGATAAATTTCACTATATCTCATTTTTTATTTCAAATTTTTTATCATCACTAATGCCAACAGGAATTACATTTACAATGTCCTGGAGATTTCTACTCTAAGAGTCTTATGCCAAGGCCAATACTCATTAAATATGGTATTATGACTATTAAGACCAATCTGTGCAATGTCTTACATTTGCATGTAATTCAGTGAACCATACAAAACTAGCTATAACCACCCATTAATCAACATAATGCAATTCTTGCAGAACTTCCTCAAGGGAAAATAAATTAATACATTTTTGTCTGGCAATGGTTCCTTCTATAGTGTTTTTAATTTCACGTTACTCAATACAATAAGTTTAGATTTTGTTTTACCTTATACTTCTTCCTTAGTCCACTTTAACGTGTATTATATCTTGGTTTGTTAACTCTGTACATATGTAGATATAGATATAGAAATACTGATAGTATCATATTCAGAGTCTGATTAATATGTTCTCCAAATCCACTTATTCTTATCCTCTCAGCACTAAAACTCATTGCATAAAAATTGTCAACGCTGTGCCCCACACTCTTGCGTGATTGCGTATAAGGAGAATTAGGTGGAAATAATAATATTAAATTAAGGTCTGAATGAAAATCTGATGGAGGATTTTAGGATAGAAGTTAAAGTAATTTTTTTGTGGAGAGAGGGCATTGTAGTAAAAGAGAAAGATAATGTTAAAAAAAATCAGATTGTTTGCAAAATACATAAGGAAACAGATCAAAGCAGGCAAAGCAAGAGGAAACATCTTGGAATCTTAACAACAAATGATTTCTTAAAATTTAATTGATATTTATGGGCAAAATTTACCTAATTGTCACTGTCATAAAATTGGCAAATTTATAAACAGCTTTCTCTGAGAATGTTGTCATATCTAAAGGGCATATGACTTATTTCTTTTAAATGAATGAATGAAGACATTTTCAAGAGACACATCAGTGCACTGCTAGTAATCTTGTAAACAGATGCAGTGTACAGTGAAAGCAGTTTGACATAATGTAGCAAGAACATTAAAGCTGTTTTGATCTTTTAAATCAGTAGTAAACCTGTTAGAAATTAATTCTCAGTAAATGGAAATCTGACAATGTCTAAAGAGGAAAGATACTTATTATGATATTGTTTATAGTAAAAATTATAAATAGAAGATAAAACAGGATGCAATCAAACCATTGTACTATATTGAAGTAGACATCGAAAACCTATATTCTTAAAAAGAATTTAATGATATAGGAAAATCTTTACCAAAAATGTTAGGAGAAGAAAAACAAGACATGACATTTGGTGCAGAGGAGCATGCAAAATGTTATTTTGTCACCGATTGATTGCCCCAAGGAGCACAAAGGAGGTTTTGGAAGCACTTAACTGTTTCTCCAAATTGTTTGTTTAGTGATGTTAAGAGATACAGTCACCAAGCACCCTGAACGAGCCCAAACCCCACCACAAGGGGGACCCCTGCAGAGTCTGGCAGAGAAGTGCCCAAGAGATTACCTTTGCTTCATTTTAACGTTAAGATCGCCACCCCAGGAGGAGCTTCGGCCTTATTACCATAGCATGCAATGTATGTGGAAGCATGTTTTCCAACTGCACCTGTGCAAGTGAATACTCACCTCTCTCTTTTAAATATTCGTTCTCCATCCGAAATAAATGGCCCCTGCTTTCCCATGCATGGGGAGCCCGGCTTTGGAAGAGATCTCCTGTGGTCTCCTTTATTTGCAGCAAATAGATTTGACTTTGTATGACAGCTACTTCTGGTGAAGGCTTTGATTTCAACTCACCAAGAAGCCAACCCACTTTGGTTCAGTAACAATTTCACATACACACAAATGCATATATTGAACTAGAAAATTTACTGGAAGTCATAGATAAAATAAGTAATGGTATCTCAGTCCTAACTGAGTCCCTCTGATAAATTGATTTCACTGTTCTGATCCTCTTTGCCATCTTTGGTGTGACCTATAATTTCCCTTCAGTGTTAATATTTTATAGTTTTATACTCTAATCATAGTTTCTTCCTTCCTTTACACAAATATTTTGTGCCTTCTATGTTTTGGAAGGATTTCTAGTCCTATTACAGTGGTGAACAAGACAAAGTATGTGTCATCATTGAACAAGTGCAGGAGTTCGATCAGCTTCATTTTCTATAAGGGCCAGATAGTAAATAACTCTGCTGCACCATCTTTGTTTTTTTGTTATCTTTAAGCCCTTTACGAATGTAAAACCCATTCTTAGCTCACAGGCCATACAAAACGGGTCGCAGGTCAAATTTAGCACAACAGACTGTAGTTTGCCAACCCCTGTTCCAGTTCAATGACATCCTAGTAGTTGTTTTTGGTTGTCGTTATAAGGACTGGAACACTTATTGGGAAAGGGTCAAACATGTCAGACATCCTACAAATAGCAGGACAGTCTGAAAAAATTAAGATTAGTCCTAAGCGTCCAATAAACTTTTACATATCTTGCTGCCTGCCATATAGGAGAAATACTTGATCGTAGTGACCTCGTTCTAAAACCTAAGTTCATCTTACAAATAAACACAAATTACTTTAGTAAGATTTTAAAATTCACTAACATTTCTAAGAACAAAACTACCATACAAAAAGAGGAAGATAGTACTTTTTTATTGTTGTTGTTGGGAGTCATTGCTAAAAATTATTCATCAGAAATGCCACACAAAGAAATCAAATTGCAAATGCAACACACTTCTATCGGTCTGCATTTATAACTGTCACATTCACCGTAACTTTTTGTTGGGAGCAAAACCAGTTCTTTGTTTCTTCTAATGTAGTATTATTTTATTTTAAATTACTCCTTTCATTTTTCTTTACATTACAGTCAAGGAATCATGTATTTGGACACTCACCCATACACACACACACACACACACACACACACACACACATATACATAGACACAAATGTAATTATGCTATGTGTGTTGTATCATTTCTGAATTTCATTTCACAATAGGATTTAAATATTTTAATGTAAATCAGATTCTATCCTAGCTATACTTTAAAATAAATGGCATTGGTGGAATTAAAAAGAAGAAAAATGATAGATTCCTACTTTTTATTACCCTATAAGTATTTATATATCTTTAAGAGATTTTTTTATAATTACAGAGATCAGATTATAATTTGAATTGTTTACCCAATAAATTTACCCATCAGAATAGATGAGAAACAAAAAGTGATCTTCTAATATTTACTTAGCAATAAGGCCACACATGATATTTTATCCTTACGTATGCTCATTTTTCTGAACCTCTCTGGTGCCAGGTCTCTTTTCTCATTTCACCTCTTTACTTATTTAAAGTTTAGTAACTTTCTTTCTAGCATTTGTGAAACAAACATACAGTTATAACACTTTATCTATTAGGGACACTATCACAAAAACTTTACCGTCTTGGAAATATACTTGGTTTACTAAGTATCTTTCTTCAGTTAAATCATCTCTAATGAATAACAGATAATAGGACTTGCGAATAAAAGACATCTACTTTGGTACGTAAGTGTTTTAACTTTAACATTCTTTTTATCTTTAACTTGTAAAAGGAAAAAAACCCAGCTGGTTCCCTTGGCCAGAATAAATAAGATCATCTAACAGTAAGTTCAAACTTCTTTCTTTCTATTTCAATGTTTTATTACTTGGTTGGATATTTCCACATGAAATCTTGAGGTTTGGTTGTGCTTAGCTTAATATCTTGGCTTGAAGCCTTCTGCTGATCTCAAGAGAGACGAAATTACAAGAAAGTTCAGAGACAAAGAGCCATTAGGTGAAAAAGGATATCAGCTAACAAGTCTCATGTGGTTAAAAAAATACCTACTACTATGAAATTTATGAGGTCAAATTCTGTTTAGAAATCTTTTCTGTTCCTGTTCAGATTGGAAAGAAAATAATACAGTTCAAGGTATTCTTTAAATTATCCTTGTAACTCTCAACTTGTAAATAGAGTCAATTTAATATCCATTCCAAAAATGAAAATCATTTTCTTCTTTCAAAAATTCTGTGTCAGACCTTTTCCTAGGTCCCAGCTATACATCAGAGAACACGAAAAAGAATTTTCTGCTCTTGTAGGACTTATATTTTAGTGTACATGATAGGAGATGAGGATGGAGAGACATTTAATGAATATATAGTTTTAAAAATTAAGTTTAATGTCACATGTTTTAATGTCACATGCTTTAAGAAAAAGTAAATACGGGAATCTGGAAGGCCTGATAATTGGTCAGTGGAGGTTTCCTTGAATCAGTGATGTTTGTTTTAAATCTGAAACACAAGGAGGAACCAGTCATAGCAAGGCTTCCCGTGCGGAGGTAAGCGCTAGGACAAAGGCCACAAGGCAGAATAAAAAAACAAAAAATTTGCAACATTCTAGAAACACAAAGGCCTGTGAGGTATCAGGTCAGTGACTGAAGTTGAGAAGTTAGATAGGAAATGTGTTTGGAAGGTAAGGGCTGAGATCACAAAGGGCACTGAAGAGCAAAGTCAGGAGTTTGGATTTTATAAGTAAAATTGAAAGTTGTCCAAGTGCTTTGAACAGTTGAGTATCATAATCCGGAAATGATATGGAGAAATTTTTATAGTAGGGTAAGAGTGGAGAAGGAAAAGCATTCAGTAGTCCATGGCAGTTATCCAAACAAAAGAGAATTGTGACTTAAATGGAATGGTAGCTGTGTTTAGGGAGTGAATTGTAATTTTGGTGGGAGTCACTGAAATTTTCACACACACAAAAGTAAGCTCTTAAAAGTGAAAATATATCACTTTATATATATTTATTAAATGGAAAAGTCGTTTAGATATGGGTAAGTGAGGGGAAAAGATAATTCAATAATAATTCCTAGGTTTGAGACTTCAAAAGCTATGTAATGATGACGCCATTTACTAAGAAGAATATAGGATTCTTTTGCAACTCCCTATTTTGTAGCTTCTATTCCACTGACCTCTGACTTACAGAATTGAAGATACTGGAACTGAAAGACTATTGTATTTTAGTTTTAGAGAAAATTTTTTCTCTTGGATGGAAGCTCCTGATTTTCCCTTTTTTTCTAACTTCATGAATTTTATTGGGATGAGGTTGGTTAAAAAGTTTTCACACAATCCTGTGTGGACCTAGAGAAACCCTTTAAAGTTGAAGACTCATATCTAAACATAGTTTATTCCATAATTTATGCATGAGAATTAAGAATGAAAATTTTTCAAGTGAATGCCAGAATAACTGAACAAATTAAAATTTATTGTTTCTTGAAGAAATAGATGAACTTAGCATTTATGTAATAAACTGCATACAGTGAGAAAGTCATCTTAATTCACACTATGTATTTTCATGTATTTAAGTGTTTTGAGATATAAAAATACATATATAGAAACTAAACACTCCATTATATTAATATGTTGAAGATTACAAAAATTAGCAAAATCTTACATCAATATGAAGATAATAGCTGAAGAGATAATAAATAAGGAAGATGGAAATAGCATATCCATGTAAAAATGTTAGAGTATTTATAGGATCTTGTAATATCATCTGTGTTGTAGAGATGTTGGAAATGGCTGTTTTGGACTTTGAAAGTATATTTCCCTGGAAGTAGTAAGTAGAGATAGTTTGCAGTGGTATTAAATTCAATTTCTCTAATCTTTGTTTTATTTTTCCTCCAAAAATCACTTCAATTATCCTCTTTCTTGACTTTAAAAAGTTGTATTCCTAAAGTACAGTCTTTATAACTACCTTGATAGATTATGTTTCTCTTTTGTATTTGTTTTTAGATGTGAGAAATCACTCCTATTTTTTCCCTTATTGTTTCAAAAGTAGCAGTCTTCAGAGAACT
The DNA here is from genome assembly GCF_021613505.1 of Equus quagga. Taxonomy (NCBI): domain Eukaryota; kingdom Metazoa; phylum Chordata; class Mammalia; order Perissodactyla; family Equidae; genus Equus; species Equus quagga. The sequence goes on from NW_025798762.1 coordinate 1,163,023, forward strand.
TCCTTGTGAAGACAATTAATTTACAGATGTATGGCTTATTTCCTTATTATTATATATATTTAGATTTTTATAACCACAGAAAACCAGCTGATATTAAATGTAGCACCTTGACATTTTCCCCATGATTTCATAGAAAACATGGATAATATTGTAAGTTGTAGAATAGCTAAGAATATGAAGTACATCTACTTCCAAGACATACGTGAAAACAAATGTTTGAGAGCAAAGCAAACCACGTTTCTCACTAAAACTGAAGAATCAAGTTGGAAGTTTGGTAATGGAAAGAAATAGTACAGTAGAAAAAAAGTTTCAATTAAGAGAGAGGCCTTAAATTATGGGCATTCGAGTCCTTCTCCAGGCTTTACTGCCACCAAATACCATTGGTTTCCCTTGGGAAAGTCAATCCTTTTCCATTGTGTAGAATTCAGAGTCTGTGTTGGAGTAGGGGGTGGGGACTGGTACTGAGCTCACTCAGAGCTAACTCACTCATTGGTTAGTCCCAACTGGGAGAAGAAAATAGATTCTTCAACTCTGGCCATAACAGTCATTTCAATTATGGCAAGTGACCCAATTCAGACCAATGAGAGTGAGGGAATCCTACTATTTGCACAGAAGATGCTAGAAATATTATCTCTTATCCTTTGAATGTGGCAAAAGAATATGCCTATTAACTGAGGCAGCCTTAGATAAAGTCAACAATCATAGAAAGCAGTGCAGAGATGGAAAGAAACTCTTCTTCATTAATATCTTTTAGCAAGTGTATACTTGTCAAGATCACCCTCCTGTATACATTTCACAGCAGTTCATACGTTTCTTTGATTGTTTAAATATATTTGATTAGGTTTCTGCTACTAAATGCATCCTAACATACTGATTTCCAGGGAAGGAAAAAATATGCATACATATAGAAAGAGAGAGAATAGTACGAGAAAAAAAAATCCCTGGGTCACATGAGGGGAATAAGATAGGTATAATAACAATGAGTTATAGGAAAGAAACTAAAGTGAGAAGTCGAAAGATACAGTGAAATAGGAGAGTTCAAAATACACCATGAGAGATACAAGAAAGATAAATATGAATATAACAAAGGAATTTAAGAAGTTTTACAAAAGTTTAAAATATGGCCATCCTTCAATATATGTACTTCTCGGAAAAATTGAACTAGATCTGCCTCCAAGACTCCTTTGTTTAATGAACTATATCTTATTTTAAGGAAAAAAAATCCATGTCTAATAATTGCTTGAGCTTTTGTCAATGTTCAAACTAGTCAGATATTTGTTTCTATTATCTCAAGTAAAACAATGAATGAAACATACCCTCAAGAAGCCTAAAATTATTCAAAACTTTTATTGTAATTACTTGGATGCATTCTTGCATGTTTAATAAATACGACTTGTTCATCAAGGTACAATGCCCAAACAAAATGGGTTTTTCTTACACAAAAAATTAAATAATAATCTCAAATTAACAACAACAACAAATTTACCTCTTCTTGAGTTGGTAAGCTACTTATTCCAAGTATTCGAACTGATGATGAATAGAAATATAATGATGTATATACATGTATATATATGTATATGTATATATATATTGGACTGAGCCAGATTGTATATAGTAGTAAAGTCTTGAAATATAGTGCCTGTAAGATTTTATTCTTAATAAGGAAATTCTATAAAAGAAACACACTTCACTAAGAAAATACCACTGTTCTATTCTGGGCATTAACATCCAGTATTTTCCAAATCAAGGATAAAATTAGTACAAAGTGCCATATTTTCCAAGTATAAAAGATGACTAGGATGATTCTGGAGCACCAGTAGTTTCTTTACTGTCAGCAAAATCAGCAGGGGTGCCAGCTGAGAGCACTGTAACTAGTTAAAAGCATAAATGTTTCTAGAAAGGAACATATTCTGAGTGAGATATTTTAGTTCAACACTCTGCAAAATTTACCTTCTAAATATGGACACGAGGAAAGCTTGGCTTACAGATTACTAAGTAGAATATGGCAAGGGGATTAGAGACCCCCAATATGTAGGGAAGTTGTTAATGGCAACAATTAAAGTCATTCTGTCAAGGGAGTCATATCTCAGGTGGCGCAGGGATGACACACTAAGGTACACTGCATCTTGCTGTAAATTAGAGTTAGCCTCTTAGGTGTAAACAAGTGTATTTTATCTGAGGAATCCTGCTTTACAATAAAGATATATGTGCATATATGTATTTAAATATACATAAATATACATATATGTACACATACATACGCATAAATATATATAGTGTTTCATGAAGAAACTCACATTTTAATAATTATCTAAACTTATTTTTCAATTCATAAAGCATTGCTAAATTTATTAGAAGGCAGTAGGACAATGAAAATAATTACCTTATATAGTTATTTTTAAATATCAGATTATCATAAAGGAAAATATTTCAGAAAAAAAGAATAAAACAGTTTTTCAAAAACACTGATTGTTATGATTATAAGGAGATCAAAAAAGCACACAATACTCACTATTTTAAGTTTTGTGCTATTTGAGGAAGCAAATGTTAGTAAAATATTATTATTATCATAAGTAATAATATGTATAACATCTACAAAAATTAGCTCAGGGAGAATAAAAGTGAAAGGAGTGGGAAATTTTGAAGAGTCTAAAAGAATTTTGGAAATTAAATGTAAATTTGTACACCCAGTAAAAAAATTAGTTTTAAAGAAAAAAACCTGCTTATCTACTTCATATAGCAAATGTCTCAAATGTCAGAAACCAACATTTATAGATTTCTGTCATTTATGTCCTCATTTACTTTTGTGGCAACATGCCAGAAACTCCAAATTTTTCCATTCTTTCTCTATATCTGTGTGTAATTTCATCTTCAATCCTTTTTATTTTGACAGTTATTGGCAGTCATTAACTGTTCACTTTCTTCTTATATTGATAGTGCTGTCTAGTATTTAGTGCCAATAAATAAGGTAAGAAACACATGAGTCTGAAGAGATGGGGAGGAGTGCAGTAAGTGTCTACATGTCCATGTCCATGTCCATGATGTATATGTATGTGGAGAGATTGGTGAGGGATATATTTACAGAGGGGAAAATATCACTTAGACTTGAATTTGTGAAAGAATTTTGGGGAGGAATTAAAATCATGAGAAATAATACGTAAAATCATAAAGTGATAAAAATGTATTAGGGTGTCATAGATTTAAAAGACCCTCCAACCCTTTCCCACCCCTCCCCACAACACACCTCAGTTATAAGTTTCAGATTAATTACAAGGATACAGAATGCACAGACTCTAGGTTGCCACACAGAACAGAAGCTGATGCAGCATGTATTTGTGAGACGCTTTCTTCATCTGTTTTCCATCTCAGTCACTATGCTGCAGATTATACTTTCTGCTAAAGTTGAGAAGCAAGCTAAATTCTTGCCTTGACCTGCCCTTTAAAAGTCTGAGTAATTATATATCACTTGAATACTTTTCAAAATTCCTCCCTGGGCTTCCTCTGCCAAGGAGAACTTCTAGAGATTTATCAAAGCAATATTTTCATGATTGGGAGGATAGAAAGCCTTATGGACATAGTTAGTGAAACACAGGGTGCTGATGGTGAGCTGTGGTTCAATAACAGACCAGAAAAGAGACTGAAATAGAGAAATTTATTACTCACAGGTTCTGGAGGAAGGGCCCAAGGAGGTCATTACAGAGTGCAGAGAGAGAGAGAGAGAAAGACAGGACCTGGGGCACGTTCCTTTTTTAAAATCCATCAGTGGAGTGGCTTGGGGTTCGAGGGCTAAGACCACATTGGTCAATTCAAAGCAAAAAAGCAGGGTTTTGGTAAGTCCCACGGGCATCTTGTCTAAGGGGCTCCTAAAGGGAATGCATTGAGAGGCAGGAGAGACTGTTAATCACAAGGGCTGTTGGGGAAATCATATCAGGAACCTATGTTTACTTGTGACTCTAGGGGCTGCTATTTAGGGCATGCATGAGGAGCTGGTGTCAGTTTAAGGTCACTGCAGGCCAGTTGACCAAAGAAAATGGATGCTGAGGCAGCAATACCATGGAGTAGCTTAGCTAAACTCTCCACAGGGCAGGGAGATATGTAGGGGTGGATGTGAAGAGTTATAATCTCCTAACTGAGATTTCATTTTAATACAAAATTGTTGGCCTTAGAAGTCAGGGGAAAATATCAGCCTCATTACTTGAAATTAAACAAAACCACCCATTCTCACTGCCTCCGTGGTTGCTTCTCCATGACCTTAACAACTCCTGAGAAGGGTAATTCTTAACTGTTATAAAACATAATTTTAGATTCAGAATCCAGAAGGACAGGTGGAAACAAAGACAAAATGAGTAAAAACTGAAGAGTGAGTGAAAGGAAGGAGAGGTGGGAGAAAAAAGTTGAGAGAGAATTTTTGACTCAAAATAGGCAAAACAAATCTGTAAAATGTAGGAAAGTATCTAATAATAAAATACTGAGCCAGTAAAATTAACAATCAGAACAGCAACTGATCTTAAAGGAAATACACTTAAAATAACATCTGAAAGGATTTTATTTTAATTTTTTGTTATGATGTTATTGATATATAACATTGTGTAAGTTTAAGTATCCAATGGGTTGATTTGATACACTTATGATTGCAGAATGATTACTGCCATAGTGCTAGCTAACACCTCCATCACATCACACAATCACCATTTCTTTTTTGTCGTGAGAACATTTGGTATCTACTCTCTTAGTAACTTTCAAGTATATAATGCAGTATCATTAATTATAACCTCCATGCTGTATACTAGATCCCCAAAAGTTACTCATCTTGTACCTGAAAGTTTGTATCCTTTGACTAACATCTCCCCATTTCCTCCACCCCTCAGCCACCAGTAACCACCATTCTGCTCTCTGTGTCTATGAGTTTGGCCTTTTTAGTTTCCACACGTAAGAGAGATCACACGGTATTTGTCTTTCTTTGTCTGACATTTCACTTAACATAATGCCTTCAAGATTCATCCATGTTGTCACAAACAGCAGGATTTCCTTCTTTCTCATGGTTGAATAATATTCCACTGTATATACTTCTACATCTTCTTTATCCATTCATTTGTTGACAGACACAGGTTGTGTCCGTATCTTGGCTATTGTGAATAATGCTGCAATGAACATGGAAATGCAGATATCCCTTTGAGATCTTGATTTCCTTTCCTTTGGGTACCTACTTAGAAGTATTGCTGGATCAAAAGATTTGAAAACTAATATGTTGAAAATCTTTGAAGAGTTAAAGGAAGCCAAGTATAAGACTTAGAAAAAAAGAGTCCCTAAAATAAAAAATGCAACATATGGAATAAAGTATAGCTTGGAAAGAACTAGAATTGAAAAATTCACTTATGATTCATTGCAATTAAGAGATTGAAAACTAATGAATGAGCAGTTAATAGATATGTATGAAAAACTTGGGACTCCAGAGATATTTGTGTTATTTTCATTCTTTTGCAATAAAAACGCTGATGTGAATATTCTTATGCATATCTTGGTGCTTACCTTGTGAGAATTTCTCAAGGATTTATATTTAGAAATGACATTTGTGTGTTGTCATATATACATTTTTTCAATATTTATAATATGTTTCTAAGTTGCCCTTTAATATGTACATATCAAATTTTCATCCCCACAAATAGCGAGATTTTTTCCTACATTTTAACAACAATTAGTAATATGAGGGTCTTTTCCTACATTTAGTAATTGGATTGGTCTAAAGTGGAATCCCATGGCTTTATTTTACGTGGTCCATTTATGGACCATTGACAAGAACGTGTCTTGAATCAAAAAGAAAGTATTATTGCAGTTTGATGTGTTTGAGGTCCAAAATATAAATGAGTGAGTTGCATTTTCAACATAAGAATCTAGAAAAAATAAGCAGGTACATCTGAAAATGTTGAAGGAAATAATTAAGATAAGTGAGGAAACTAATTGGAAAGTAACAAAGACAATAAAAAGATAGAGGTGATCAACAAAACAAGAGCTTATTCATTGGAAAGACTAATAAAACTAATGAACACTAGAGAGACTGATAATTTAAAAAGGAGAGAAAAAACCAAAATAATTATTACAAACAAAATACTGAAAAACAGTAGAGATTTAAAAACAGTTGTGAACATTTTGAGCAAATTCATGCAGATGAATTTCAAAATTGGATGATAAAAGTTAGTAGCCCCAAGTTAAGTTTTACCAAACTTTCACAGAACACATAATCACTCTATTTCAAACTGTTTCAAAAAGTAGAAATAAATAAATAAAAATTCCATTATATTACATAGCTATTATAAACTTGAGGAAAGCACAAGGAAAGCACAAAGAAAACTGTAGTTAAATCTCTTTGTCAACATTATTAAATTATTTATTTAATTCTTATTAAATTATATAACATATAAATTATATAACATTTAAATATTTATTTATTATAAATTATTATACTTAATATTATTAAAATTAGCCAGTTGAACTCAGTAGTGTTTAAAAACGTAACATATTATGCCCAGGAAAGGAAGAAGTGAAACTGTCACTATTTACAGATGACATATTGCATATAGAATATCCAAATTAATACCAAATCACATGAACAAATCAAGGGGGGGAAATGCATGCGAATAATAGAAGCCTGTGAAATCATGGGACTTTCAAGAAAATTCATCCAGCAAAACTCTGATCAACACTTCAAGAATGAATGGAAACATCAGCTTCTCTGGTAAGCCATCATGCCTCAGGTCCTCTGTCTAAGTGTTTCCATAGCAAATAAAATAGACAGTTGTAAATGTGACTTTATCTGCCATCTTTACTTAAATCCTCAAGAAGATCTCTAATTTTCATTCAGCTTTGTTTTTTTCATGTTTGTCTGGCACATAGTAGGAGTTACAAAAAAAATGCATGTTGCATGAATTAATTGATGCTATTAGACAAAATAATTGTAAAGAATATGAATTACAACTCTGGAATCAGTTTGGAATCAGGTCTCTTGTAGTTTGGGAGTTGTAATTTTGCCTATGCTTTAATAAAATATAGCAAATTCTGATTCTGGCCAACTTGTTGCTGGTTCAAAAAAGCCAGTTGTTAATATTGAGCACTTCTCCTCGGGGAGTTGGGTAGAGAGTGTCTGAGTCAGCTCTCAGATAGCAATGTGGGGCCACATGGCCTTAGAGATGCAGCTCTGCAGGGCTTGCTCGCTCTTGGTTTTGAACGCAAGTACATAAATCTAGAAGGGAAAATATGCTCTGGCTCATTTCTCTTTTTAAATCCACAAAAATGCTTAATAAAGGTTCTAGTTGACATTTTAATTATCTTATAGTTTTAGACATTTCCTGAAAGCATTTGATGACTTGAAAAGCAGTGACTATTTTCCTGTGTATGAGAGCTGATTGATTTTCAACAAACTGTTTTTCTTTGATGAAATCAACATTAATTTTCTCTTCATAGACTATTTACCTGTCAGAGTGAACAAACATTCCATCAAATGATTGCATCACTTTTCATTTCATTCTTAGTAGAAATAGTATATTGTTGAGTGATAAGGTGGGAGAAAATTTTAAAAAACAACTATCTTCAACTAAGAGGAATTGATTGAATATATAACTCCATTATCTGCTGGATCCCCTCAATCATAAATCAACTACAATTGCATTCAAATAAGCACTTTAAGTTCTTTATCCCCTATTCCATTTTTGGAATGAATTAAAAGATAGTGAATATATGAGAGAGGAAAAATCATCAGTTGAAATTATTTGCATAGCTAGGAGCAAAGTGACTGACACATAGTAAACTCTACAGATTTTGTAATATGATATCACAAAAATATGCATGCATATATGAATTTATGCATATATGAATGCATATGTATATAGGGACATGCAAGTACGTACAGATACAGATATAGTCCACATCTGTAGTACACTTTTGTGGACTGTGTACACACACACATTTAATGCACACAACATACCTATGTGCACAATACATAATGTGTGTGTGTATATATATACAGTGCATATTAATGTGTGTATATAGTCAAGCATACACTGTCTACACATGCCATTATACACACGCACTCACACATGTTCAGAAACAGTATTAGGTAGATTTTATTTTCTGATCAATTGAAAATTGCTGTCATTTAAATATAAAACAGTGTTATTGTTACTAAGGATGATTTTAAGCATTGTAAAATCCAAAACTGATATTCTCTCAGAACACTGAAAATTACCTGTATAAATGTATAAATTTCTTGGGATAAATATATTATTCATATTATTTGGAATGTGGATGACAATTATATATTTACTTAAATCCCTAAAACATCATATTCCTCAATCTTCCTAAATAACATAAAATTTAATGTACCCACAGATTTAATACATACACACATTTTCAGTCAAATTTTAATGCAGAGCTAGTCATGACTAGTTGCTCCAGAAATAGCAACAGAGTAAAAATATGTAATGTTGCAAGAGTTAGCGGTTGGAGAAATTACATTTTGGAATGGAAATTTGATTTTAAAGTAAATGCTAAAATCCTTTCTATGACAGATGGACTCAGCAGCTTCGGAGTGGGCCCCTGCTGTCTCTGTCACACTCTTGGCTGCCTTGTGTAGGCTCCAGCCCTTAAAGCAATAATGTTTCCTGTAGAGGTAGAGACATAATGCACACCTCAAATAGCTATAAATAGTATGAGCCCAACTAATTAATATGTACTCTCAGATCCTTAACCACTAGCAATTCACCTGAAAGCGATGTCAATGACCAAAAAAGAGTTGGATAGACTACAGCAGAATGCCACATGAAAAATTTTTTTCTATAGCTTTTACACATATTACACCTTTAAGTAGACTTCCTCTCTCTGGCTTTCTATTTTTATCTGTAGTGATTCCATTCTTGACAAATAATAGTTCTTGAAAACCGTGGGATGTGTGTGTTGCTGTTGCAGTGCCAGAATGAAACTGTAGCTTATATTTAACAGTTGGAGAAACAGGAGTAATTGTATCTGTATATTTCTGGGAAAAAAGAGAGTTAGAATATAGAGAATTGTTTTGTGTTTTGGAGCAATTTAAACCTCTTTTCTTATTTTCAATCATGTTTACTTTCTACAACGCAGACTTAGTACCTGACATATTTGTGATAATTGAAATTATATCTATACAATGTCAAAGTAATTTGCCAATCAACAGAAAAAGGAAAATCAAAATAAAACAAAATAGAATTTTTGGCATTTTAGACAAAATAAGTGGTGCCTAGATAGGATTTATCTTTTTACAAAATGATTGCCTACCGTTGTGTAGACATTACCTAAGATGTGAGAGACAAAGTTGAGGGAGAAAAAATTAGCCCCTCTTTGATATAAACATTTAATAGTGCTTTAATTCATCTGTCTTCACTTTTACTATTTTTTTTTTTTAAAGATTTTATTTTTTCCTTTTTCTCCCCAAAGCCCCCCGGTACATAGTTGTGTATTCTTCGTTGTGGGTTCCTCTAGTTGTGGCATGTGGGACGCTGCCTCAGCGTGGTCTGACGAGCAGTGCCATGTCCGCGCCCAGGATTCGAACCGACAAAACACTGGGCCGCCTGCAGCGGAGCGCGCAAACTTAACCACTCAGCCACGGGGCCAGCCCCCACTTTTACTATTTTAATCAATTATGGTATAACATTGTCAGAGCAGTTGCTTAAAACGTGGCACAGAAATGATGGATACACACAATAGGTAAATATCGGTCACAAATCTGATACAGTGGCCCAAGCATCGATACCTGTGCAAAGGCAGAGGTCCCTCAATCTCAATCCTCCCCGAATCCCATAGAGCATTGTGCTGGGGACATGCAGGGAGAGGATATGTGTTCTGGTGGCCGATTGTGTGCTCTCCTCTCCCTCCTACAGGGCATTCATGAGAAGAATATTACCGGTGGAGAGAGAAGCGGTCTACTTGGACACGAGGCAATATGGGTTTAGTTGCCAACTGTTTATGGTAGTTGTTCAAAAAACGTCAGGTACCCAGCACCTGGTAGATTTGATGTAGGTGAAAAGCTGAGTTCAAATGAAATTCCTTTACAAGGAGAAGACAGAAGTCTCTTGTACCAGTTAGCTTATTGTCCATGCAACCCAGAAGGAGCACCCCGGGTCAATTTCAGATGACACCGACACCAATGAAGTGAGTAATCAACTTCAAGAGGTTAAGCAGTGGCATCTTTACCACTCACAATTCTCCACTAGTGATTAAAGAAAACATTCCTTTCAACCACCTCCAGCATTATTCAGTTTACGATCCTTTACTTTATATTCTTTTTTTTTTTTTTTGAGGAAGATTAGCCCTGAGCTAACTACTGCCAGTCCTCCTCTTTTTTTGCTGAGGAAGCCTGGCCCCAAGCTAACATCCATGCCTATCTTCCTCTACTTTATATGTGGGACGCCTACTACAGCATGGCGTGCCAAGTGGTGCCATGTCCACACCCGGGATCCAAACCGGTGAACCCCTGGGCCGCCAAGAAGTGGAAGTGTGCACTTAATGCTGCACACCAGGCCAGCCCCCCGTTTCAAAATTTTATAAAAGGGAACTACTAAAGAATAAAGTAATCTTGGAACCCTGAAGAAGTAAAGGAATATATACTTCTTAATACATAACACTACTTTGCCTAATAAAAGGAAAGGTACAAAATGCTGCTTATATGACTTCCCTATTCCCTTATCTGATATATCAAGAAAATAATTAAAAGTTATGAGTGATGAGAACAAAATAGAATGGGATTTGCTGTCTTTAGATATTACAACAAAATAAATACCAAATTACATTTATTAATATATCCAAAATGAAGCGTTTTGATATTTTAAAGCACACAACTAAAAATTCCGTATGTTTGTATTTTCAAGAAAAATACTGGGGCTGGCCTGGTGGCACAGCAGTTAAGTGCACACGTTCCATTTCAACAGCCCGGGGTTTGCAGGTTCAGATCCCAGGTGTGGACATGGCACCGCTTGGCAAGCCATGATGTGGCTGGCGTCCCACATATAAAGTAGAGGAAGATGGGCATGGATGTTGGCTCAGGGCCAGTCTTCCTCAGCTAAGAGAGGAGGATTAGCAGCAGTTAGCTCAGGGCTAATCGTCCTCAACAAAAAAAAAAAAGAAAAAGTACTAAAAACACACATATTATGAAGGCATTCTTGTCTCATTCTCTGCACCATGCATTGCTGATGGGGATAATTTGGGGTTCTATGACCCAAAAGTATAATTCTTACCTCTTCCTTTACATAGAATTACTCAAGATTTTTTTCTTTTGAAAAATAAATTCTGTGGACCTCCATTATTGCTTACAAAACAGGCCACATACTTTGACAGTCTCTTTCAAATTAACTGATTGATTAATTAAACTTTGAGTATAAGGGAAAAAACTATCTTATTTATTTATGTATTTATTTAATTTTTTAACACATTTAGCTACTGGCTACCATATTGGACAAATCTAGATGATTACTCATAGCATTCTTTCCCTGCACTAATTTTTTTAATTTTTAATTTTAATCTACCAGAAAAGTTACAAGAATAACACAATAAACTCATAGATCTTTTGTCCAGACTTGTCAGTTGTTACCATTTTCCCACATTTGCATTATAATTCTATTTGTCTTATCTGTCTAGATTTTTTGCCTGAACCTTTTGAGAGTAAGTAGCAGACATGATGCCTCTTTAACCTAAATATCACTGTGAGTATCTTCTAAGGCCAAGGACATTTTATTTTCCTTTTTAAAATTTTTATAATGAAAATTTTTGTATTACTTTTGTTTTTTATTCAATTTATTTAAACTGAAAACAAAAGCAAAACAAAACATCCTGAACATTTCTCCCATCGCTCACCCCCTGCCTCTGCAACCACCAATCTCTTCTCTGTATCTCTGCGCTTAGGTTCTTTTTAATTTTTCTTTAGATTTCACATATAAGAGACATCATACAATATGTGTATTTCTCTATGTGACTTATTTCACTTAGCCTAATGCTCTTGAGGTCTATCCATGTTGTTGCAAGTGGCAGGACTTCTTTTTTTATTTTATGGCTGAGTAATATTTCATTGTGTGGGTATATACATATATATATATATATATATCACAATTTGTTTATCCATTCATCCATTGACGGGCACATAGGTTGTTTCCATATCTTGGCTATGGTAAATAATGCTGCAATGAACATGAGGGTGCATATATCTTTTTGAGTTAGTGTTTTTGTTTTCTTTGGATAAATACTCAGAACTGGAATTGCTGGATCATATGGTAGTTCTGTTTTTAACTTTTTGAGGAACTTCCATACTTTCTCCCTTTCCATAGTGGCTGCACCAATTTACATCCCACAAACAAGGGTTCCCTTGTGCACTGTTGGAAACTATTTAAAAAAGCATCAAAGACAGGACAAGATTTTGGAGAATTACCAAGCCAAAATCTACATGAAAACAGGAACAAAGAGAAAGTGACTAGAAATAAACTGAGGATACAAATTGATTTTGCCCTAAGGGTATTTGTTTACTATCTTGCTGGTGATCTTTCGTTTAGTGGACTCTCATAAAGGAGAAAGAAGAAAACTGCAAGCAAGCCTAAGGCCAACTTGGAAAGGGAATATAGAAGCCCACAATTCATAAAGCTGAGAACACAATGAACAGCACCTTTGGGGAAAAGGTAAAACAGAAATAGCCCTTTTTCCACCTAAAAGAAGGCAGCAAAAGTTACTTCATCACTGAGTAGAGGAAGGGGAAATTAACTCATCCCCGAGATCTTTAATCAGCAGCCAGCCTTAACACAGAGTTGCAGCCCAAGTTCAAGACTCCTGTGTGACCCCACCTCTCCCAAAAAGTCTCAAACTGTGAATTTTGTTTACAGTTGACAGGGATGGTAGATTCCTGGGAGACTCCACAAGTCTGGTGAAAGAAGTAAACCGAATGTGTTCTAGAGGAACATTATGATGAGCATCATGATAGACTTAAAAGAATTTCTTCAAATAATTTTCCAAGGAAAATGAACAGAGAGCAAAATTAAGGGCAATATGAGAAAATAAGGCATATGAACAAGAAACGTCAGAAAATTCCTAACTATAGCTCTATAAATGTTTTATATGCCAGAATTTCCAGATACAGAAAGTAACAGTGCATTCAATATTTTTTAAAATAGAGAATAAACATGAAAGAAATGATTTTTCTAGTTAAGAATCTAAAGGATAGAATAAATTAGTCAGGAATCCTGAAATGGTGATATATAACTACATAACCTATTTAAATATAATCTCTCTATATAATATATAAAACATATATAATATGCATCTGTCTGATAGCTAACTAGAGTCTTCAAAGTAAAAAAAAAAACAATAGATATTAAAAATTCTAGATTTAATATCGCACTCAATGGAAAACTTGTGAACTGAGAGTAGATGTTAAGAAACTCAATAGAATGCAGCACAAAGAGATAAAGTGATAGAATATAGGAAAATGTAAAGAGACACCAAACAGAGTAAAAAGTTCTACCTCCTAATTAATCAAAATTCCAGAAAGAGAAGGGAGAAGGAGAAAGAGACAAGACAATACTCACTGAATTGTCATGAGTTGGCAGCACTGAAGGTGATAGCAATTTATACTCAAAATCTACGTGTAAAATAATTGTAATTGTCCAATGTTAAACTTAAGAATCTTTTGGCTGGCCAAGGAAGAGAAAGAGATAACAGGTCATTGTTTTCTTTTTGAGGAATAAATTTCTTTGACATGGTAAATGAGAGGGCTAAAACACTTTTAACTTGAGCTGAGTGAAGAGTTATTGTATGGTCTTGAATAGCGAAGTTAATGGAATGAAAGTCATAGGTTCTGACCCACTTGAGGGCATTATGGTAGATGAAATAGAGAGAGAAGGACAAATACTGTATGATATCACTTATATTATATACTTGAATGTTGCTAAGAAATTAGATCTTAAATGTTGAAATCATTTTGTAATTTATAAATTTATCAAATGAACACACTGTATACTTTAAATTTGCACAATGTTATGTATCAATTATATCTCAATAAAGCTAAAAAAAAAGAAGCCAGTGGGTTCTGAAGCTATGGTTAGCTCTTGATTTCTTTTGAGGACATGTTCATACTAATGAGATTATCATCATTTTGTAATTTTTAAGATTAATCTCTATTTGTATCCTGATAGTATCTTGCTGGGCTTTAGAAATAAGAGTTAGATGAAATTTATCTCATATGTTAATATATACTATGATAATGTACATTATATGTGTTTTCTTTCTTTTCACATATTGTTAAAAGCAGAGGCTAAAATATGACATTTTATCTACTAATCTATGTATCTATAACACAGATATACCAAGAGTTGATTCATAATACCTCTAATGTTACTGAGACATAGCTATTTTCTTTTAATAGTAAAACAAAGAGCAACAGAACAAATAAAGCTTAATATCAGATCTAGCTATTTTCAGAAATATATTCAACAATATTCAGGTTGTGTTTGAAAAGTAACCAATCTAAAACATATTTTGTGATAATTTTCTCCAGTGAATGCAATTATAGAGTTTTGAGAACTTTGTACAATGACTTGCCCTTATTAATCTATGCAGTAATAACAGTTTGGGCATGAGGTTAGTACTGCAGGCAAACGAAACAGATGAGCAGGCAGAATTTTCACTGACTGTAAAGACAATAAGCCTCAGAGGAATTTGAGAGAAAAGACTATAATTGATATGTATTTACACAGAGTGACTTTGACTAGTCAGTTTATCTGTCCTTTAGGTCATTTGTGCTGGAAGATTCCCCAGAATAGAATTTGTAAGTTTTAATGATAAAAAATTTACATAAAATCTTACTTTATGCATCTCTTTTTATGCAGTTTGCATTGTTTTTTCTCTCTCTGATAATACCAAAGTTTCAGTAGAATTGAACACCAAGTTCCAGAGTAACAAAACTACATTATAAGGAGGGCGCTTTCAGTTTCTTCATTTGTTTTCACCACAAGGCATATATGGAATTAGTAAGTAGCACAGAAAATGAACAGTTAAATATGAATATGTGTGATGCTTGCTTTCAAATTTGAGGGCATTGTATTTATAACACTAATAAGCTTCTAATAATTTAAGGAAACCATAGCAAAAGTTTATTATATCGATTTGTAATGTTTTGTTTTATCTTGCCAATAAAATGAAATCACTTTATGCTTAAAACTAAATATCTAAATAATTGAACATTTTAGGCAAGTAGTTAGGTAATGGATAGTTTAAAAGAGAACTTACTAATAGAAAGGCCATATACTCCACATTCCTCTACATGAAAAGGGTTTATTAAGGAGTTAATTGTTTAGAGAAAGCATCCCTAAGATGCATAGTGAAATTGTTTTCCATAATTTAAGAGCATTTTTCTTATAGATCTTCTACAAGCTGATTTTGTGATTTTATGCAATAAGAATTATAATTTACTATTTTTTAGTTTCTCTGTAGCAAGAATAACATGAATGAAATGATAGTTGCGAAATAAATCAATTGAACTGTATTTGAGTAATAGAAATCTTAGTAAAAAATCTATTAATTAAATCTATTAACCTGGGCCCGGGGGCATAGTGGTTGCTGCTTCAGTGGGCCAGGAGTTTGCTGGTTCCAATGCCAGGCGCAGACCTACACACTGCTTATCAAGCCACGCTGTGGTGGCATCCCACATATAAAATAGAGGAGGATGGGCATGGACGTTAGCTCAGGGCCAATCTTCCTAAAAAAAAAAAAAAAAAAAAACTATTAATTCAATTACATTTTAGAATGACAATTAATTAGGAGACATACACTAACATTTAAAAAATTTAGGTTCTGTGTTAAAAATGATGTTTGTATTAAAGTGGATTCTTAACCACAGGAAAAAGAATGGTAACTATGTGAGGTAATGGATGTGTTAATTAGGTTGATTCACTATGTATCTATGTATATATCAAATTGTCATGTTTTACACCTTAAATATATACAAT